>NW_025334285.1:300000-451695 GCF_014858855.1 Bufo gargarizans
AAAATAAATACAACTCTACAGCATGACACAATCCATTATCAGCCAATAGAGTACTAGTGCACTCCCATTCATGGGTGGGCTACAATTCATATAATCAACTCCATCTGTTACCATACACACCAACATCAATCGGGGCATGTCAGTGATACATTCAATGATAATCCACCATCATATGTGTACATAAGTGTATATAATAAAGTGAACCGTGCAGTTTAAAAAGACCTTGACTATGGGGGGGTTGAATACATGCGCAGTAAGGAGCAGTGGACGCGGATGAGTGGCGTGCTCCGATACAAGCAGAGACGCCTTCTCCACAAGTTATTTCGGTTCTCCATCAGGCTTGCGGCAAGGTAACATAGTCAAGGTCTTTTTAAACTGCACGGTTCACTTTATTATATACACTTATGTACACATATGATGGTGGATTATCATTGAATGTATCACTGACATGCCCCGATTGATGTTGGTGTGTATAGTAACAGATGGAGTTGATTATATGAATTGTAGCCCACCCATGAATGGGAGTGCACTAGTACTCTATTGGCTGATAATGGATTGTGTCATGCTGTAGAGTTGTATTTATTTTTGCACTATGCACTTTTATGTTCACTTGACTTGAAAAAGGTCCTGTGAGAGGACCGAAACGTTGTCTGACATGTGTGAATAAATTACACTTTTTTTACTTGAAGGAGTGCTGCGGACTTTCTTTCTCTACTGAATTTGTCCCATATCGAGGGACCACCGCGGGCACCCACACAGCTATATCTGCACTTGAGGGAGTGCTGCCTGACCCTTTCCATGGATTTATATATATATATATATATATATATAAATATATTACAGATAGTTAGTGGGAGATAGTCAGTGTAGGTTAGATCATGATATAGTGTAGCTGATCAGTGAAGGGTGTTAGGTAGTGTGACAATACTTAGTGCAGCAATCAGTAATATGTAGTCAGACCTGCTAAAATACGAAGTTGCACGTATAGCGCATCATTAATCGCCGATTTGCGCAATCGCTAATATATTGGAGCACTCTATCTGCATATAAAGCTATTGCAATGTTCTGCCATGCCAACCATTTTCTCCAGTCTCAGGAAACTTCTAGCAGCTTGAAAAATGTAGCAACAGTAACCCATGCCTGTATTGCGTGCGTAATACGCGCACATTACATTGCCATATCAAGAAAATATTCGTAAATTCTAGAATTTGCAAATATATGATAAATATTCGCCCAAATATTTGCAAATTATTGCAAATTCAAATATTGCCCTTGCATCACTACCCATGATAGGAGGGAGGGGGAGCAACATTGTGCCTTGCTGCCGCTGGTGATTGATGTATATTCATGGAGGTGGAGGATAAGCGCCTGCTGTGGGAACCAGAGCGACACAAACGGCAGGTCTCAATAGGACCTGGCCTTCTTGCTGCAGTGCTGTCTCACCCAGTGGGCCATGAAAGACATGTACTTTGCCTGTCTGTAACAGCTGCTCCAGATGTCCACTGTGGTATGTACCTTGCTGCACAGTGGAAATTGCAAGGAGCTGCCACAGTATCAGCAGCATCACAGTTCCAAAAGCAGATATTTCTCTGGCAGTTTTTGGGCAGTTTCTGGCTGTACATTGCCTCTGCTCTTTATTGCTGCTGCTACCACCACCCTCCTCCTCTGATGTTATGGTACCTCATCCTCAGCATTCCCATCTGGCTCCCAGGTCCTGTCCAACACACAGTTGTCATCAAAGTCCTCACCCTCCCTGGCAGTGGCGTGCCCCCTTCCCCCTCTCTGGCATCCCCCTTCCCCCTTAATACTTGACCACATACCTCTTAAATCCAGGGACATCTCCTATCATGTAGACCTTCTCTTTCCTCTTCTCCTCCGTTAGACCACCATGACAAATTGTAACACAGACATGTTAGATTTCTCAGTTTTATCATCAACCCCACAGTGTCATTATGCTTCCACCCCCAATACCGTGCCCGTTGTGCCCCCCAATGCCCCAGGTACTATACTGCTGAAAAAATAGTGACCCCAGTAGACATAATTGGGGTCATTTATCAAACTGATGTAAAGTAGAACTGGATTTCCAAAAGAGCTGTCAAAAATGAAAGCTCGAATCTGATTGGCTGCTATGGGCAACTAAACCAGTTCTACTTTACACCAGTTTGATAAATTATCCCAAATGTCCCTATAGTGTCCACAGCAGTTATAAAGTCCCCTAGAGTGCCCCCAGTAATAATAACACCCTACATTTGTCACGATGGAGAAAACTAAAAGTCACAAATAAAGATCCAACTGACTTGATCCCAAACTAAGGAACATATGGGTGAGCCCTATAAAAGCCCTAGAGCTCTCCCTGACTGCTCAGCCCATGCAAAGATCTTAATGATAGAAAATTGCATGCCCTCGTACCTAGACTGAGTGACACCTGAAAACCCTACAATAGTGAGGGGACACGACCACTGGCTACCTGCACTTTATACCGAGTGAGTCAGGGTCACCTAGAATCAAGCCAACAGGAAAACACAAATAACGGAAAAGACTTATCTGAGGAACCAGCAGTTGCAGCATCTAGCAGAGAGCACAATCCAGGAAGTTGTATAAACCGCAAAGTGATGCAGTATGGGAGGGGATATAAAGGGATGAAATCGGTGCAACTAGATGACAGCTGACAGAGGGAAACGAGATGACAAAACAAAACCAAAACAAAAGAACCTCAAGCAAGAGGTACTGAAGAACGTCTGTCAGAGCGCCTCAGAGATCTGGCGGTGACAGTAGCCCTCCTTCTACGAGTGGACTCCGGACACTCAGAGCCCACCTTCTCAGGATGGGACCTATGGAAAGCTCTGATGAGACGAGTGGCCTTAATGTCCGCCACTGGGACCCACATCCTCTCCTCAGGACCATAACCCTCCCAATGAACGAGGTACTGGAGAGAACCGCGGATAATGCGAGAATCCACAATCCTAGAGACCTGAAATTCAAGATTACCATCAACCACAATCGGAGGAGGAGGCAAAGAGGAGGGTACAGTGGGTTGGACATAAGGTTTTAATAGGGACTTGGGAAAAACATTATGGATCTTCCAAGTCTGAGGAAGATCAAGACGAAAGGCAACGGGATTGATGACTGACAAGATCTTGTAAGGCCCAATAAACTTAGGACCCAACTTCCAGGAGGGAACATTCAATTTTATATTCTTAGTAGACAACCACACCAGATCACCCACATTAAGGTCCGGACCAGGCACACGTCTCTTATCCGCCACACGCTTATATCTCTCACTCATCCTCTTCAGATTACCCTGAATCTTTTGCCAAATAAATAACAAAGACAAGGAAAATCTCTCCTCATCAGGTAAACCAGAAGACCCCTCTCCAGAGAATGTCCCAAACTGCGGATGAAACCCATATGCACTAAAAAATGGTGACTTATCTGAGGACTCCTGGCGACGGTTATTCAAAGCAAACTCAGCAAGGGACAAAAAAGAACACCAATCCTCCTGATTCTTAGTCACAAAACAGCGCAGATATTTCTCCAGATTCTGATTGACACGTTCAGTCTGGCCATTCGACTGCGGGTGAAAAGCAGAAGAGAACGACAACCGAACCCCTAAGCGAGAACAGAAGGCCTTCCAGAATCTGGAAACAAACTGCGTGCCCATATCCGAGACTATGTCTGAAGGAATCCCATGCAGTTTGACAATGTGATCAACAAATGCCTGTGCCAGCATTTTAGCATTGGGTAACCCAGGAAAAGGAATGAAATGCGCCATTTTGCTAAAACGGTCTACTACTACCAAAATCACATTCTTCCCCGAGGAACGAGGCAGGTCCGTAATGAAGTCCATGGACAGATGCGTCCAAGGACGGAAAGGAATGGGTAACGGGAGGAGAGGACCAGATGGCCGTGAATGAGGGACCTTGGCACGAGTGCTGGTCTCGCAGGCTGCCACAAAACCCTCAACCGTCTTACAAAGAGCCGGCCACCAGAAACTTGGAGCAATGAAATCCACTGTGGCTCTGCTCCCCAGGTGCCCAGGAAGGACAGTATCGTGATGCTCCTTAAAAACCTTGAGTCGTAAAGCGAGAGGCACAAATCAGGGTAAAGAGCAGAGACGACCACCCCTTCAGCCAAAATGGGACCCGGGTCTTCAAAGTTCCCTCCTCCTGGAAAACAACGTGACCTGTCATCGGCCTTCACATTTTTAACCCCAGGGTGGAACGTGACAACAAAATTAAACCTGGAAAAGAATAAAGACCATCTGGCCTGTCTCGGGTTCAGACGCTTGGCTGACTCCAAGTAGGCCAGATTCTTATGGTCGGTAAACACGGTAATAGGGTGTCTGGCTCCCTCTATCCAATGGCGCCATTCCTCAAAAGCTAATTTGATGGCCAACAATTCCCTATCTGCGGAGGAGAGTTTCTTTGAGAAAAAGGCACACGGTCGCCATTTGGCAGGAGAGGGACCCTGAGACAAGACCGCACCTACACCCACCTCAGAAGCATCCACCTCAACAATGAAAGATAGAGAGACATCAGGTTGTACTAAGATGGGAGCGGAAGCAAAACTCTCTTTGATACTAGAAAAGGCCTAACGCACATCTACCGACCAGGAGGAAAAATGTACCCCCTTTTTAGTCATATCAGTGAGTGGCTTAACAACAGAGGAATAATTCAAAATGAACTTCCTGTAATAATTGGCAAAACCCAAAAAGTGCATTAGCACCTTCTGATTCTCAGGAAGCTCCCAATCAAGCACAGCGCGGACCTTCTCAGGGTCCATGCGAAAACCCAGAAATTGAATTTCTGGAACCGCAAACACACATTTTTCCAGTTTAGTGTACAATTTATTCTCCCGCAGAATGAGCAAGACTTGACGTAGGTGGTCCCTATGAGTTTTGAAATCAGTAGAAAAATCAAAATGTCATCTAGATACACTACTACAAATTTCCCCATTAAATGATAAAAAATGCTGTTCACAAAATGTTGGAAGACGGCTGGAGCATTCATCAAACCAAAAGGCATAACCAAATTCTCGAAAAATGACCCTCAGGGGTATTGAAGGCCGTCTTCCATTTGTCCCCTTCCCTGACCCTGACCAGGTTGTATGCCCCTCTTAAATCCAACTTAGAAAAAACTTTAGCTCCAACAATCTGGTAAACAGGTCCGGGATCAGAGGAAGCGGATAAGGGTCACGAATTGTGATACTGTTCAGCTCCCTGAAATCCAGACATGGTCTTAAAGAACCATCTTTTTTCTTAAAAAAAAAAAACAGCGGCAACAGGTGACTTCGAGGGTCGGATGTGTCCCTTTCTCAGGCTCTCAGAGATATACGTACGCATAGCGACCCTTTCAGGTTGGGAGAGATTGTATAAATGAGATTTAGGCAGCTTGGCGCCTGAGATGAGATTAATAGGGCAATCGCACTCCCGATGAGGGGGCAGCTCCTGGACACCACTCTCTGAAAACACATCCGAAAATTCAGAGAGAAAAGATGGTACAGTCTTGGTGGAAACCTCTGAAAGAGACGCCGAGAGGCAATTATCTGCGCAAAAGTCACTCCAACCATTTATTTGCCTTGCTTGTCAATCAATGGTGGGGTTATGTTTAGTGAGCCAGGGTAGCCCCAACACTAGAGGAGAAGGTAATCCGCTTAGGACGAAACATGACACATCCTCAACATGAGCATCACCCACAGTCAAACGGATATTGTGAACTATGCCCTTTAACGATTTTTGAGAAAGTGGAGCAGAGTCGATAGCAAAAACAGGTATATCCTTTCCCAAAGTGCATACCTGGAAAGCATGTGTTATAGCAAATTGACTATCAATGAGATTGACAGCTGCTCCACTATCTACAAAAATCTCAAAAACAATGTTCTTGCTCTCTAGCGCCACCCTGGCAGGTAGGACAAAACGGGAACTACAAGCAAATGGAAAACCTTCAATTTCCGCATCAACCTTGCCAATAGTAACAGATGGAATTTGTATAATGTAGAGAGAATCTGGGTCGCACATACTCATTCCTATACTGCTAATATGACAACTGTATGAAATTTGCAGCATTTCGTTTGATAAAACATGGCTATACAGCACTAGTATCAATCATTTGCTGTGCACTATGAAGAGGCATTAGTATACAGTTTGATCAAAGAGCATAGGCCCACTTACCGCGACAAGGTTGCCTCTAGTTAAGTGGAGACCTACTCTAACCATAGTGCGGCGACCACCGCACCTCCACACCTCTCCAGCAGGCAATGGGATCCGGCAGCCACACCGCGTCCCCACCGTGAGGCAGAGCCACTTAGGCCTCGGATCCCATCACTCCACCAGCACAGCACAGAAGCAGCGATGGCCACCGTCCAGCGCCGCATGTGAACTGGTGCAAAGGGATCACCTGTTCACAGCTTCTCAGGAACTCCAACTGAGATGTGGTAGGAATTATTTGACCCTTTGCAGACTACTGCTAAAAGCACCTATGCCAAATGGGGAGGAGTGCAGGTTGTATCCACTTTTCTCCTTCTCCTACTCTGAGTCAGCACTCCTCCCCATTTGGCACAGGTGCTTTTAACTAGCAGTAGTCTGTAGAGTTGAGCGAACACCTGGATGTTCGGGTTCGAGAAGTTCGGCCGAACTTCCCGAAAATGTTCGGGTTCAGGATCCGAACCCGATCCGAACTTCGTCCCGAACCCGAACCCCATTGAAGTCAATGGGGACCCGAACTTTTCGGCACTAAAATGGCTGTAAAACAGCCCAGGAAAGGGCTAGAGGGCTGCAAAAGGCAGCAACATGTAGGTAAATCCCCTGCAAACAAATGTGGATAGGGAAATGAATTAAAATAAAAATTAAATAAATAAAAATTAACCAAAATCAATTGGAGAGAGGTCCCATAGCAGAGAATCTGGCTTCCCGTCACCCACCACTGGAACAGTCCATTCTCAGATATTTAGGCCCCGGCACCCAGGCAGAGGAGAGAGGTCCCGTAACAGACAATCTGGCTTCATGTCAGCAGAGAATCAGTCTTCATGTCATAGCAGAGAATCAGGCTTCACGTCACCCACCACTGCAACAGTCCATTTTCATAAATTTAGGCCCAGCACCCAGGCAGAGGAGAGAGGTCCCGTAACAGACAATCTGGCTTCATGTCAGCAGAGAATTAGTCTGCATGTCATAGCAGAGAATCAGGCTTCACGTCAGCCACCAATGCAACAGTCCATTGTCAGATATTTAGGCCCAGCACCCAGGCAGAGGAGAGAGGTCCAGTAACAGAGGATCTGGCTTCATGTCAGCAGAGAATCAGTCTTCATATCATAGCAGAGAATCAGGCTTCACGTCACCCACCACTGCAACAGTCCATTTTCATAAATTTAGGCCCAGC
The DNA here is from genome assembly GCF_014858855.1 of Bufo gargarizans. Taxonomy (NCBI): domain Eukaryota; kingdom Metazoa; phylum Chordata; class Amphibia; order Anura; family Bufonidae; genus Bufo; species Bufo gargarizans. The sequence goes on from NW_025334285.1 coordinate 307,377, forward strand.
ACCCAGGCAGAGGAGAGAGGTCCCGTAACAGACAATCTGGCTTCATGTCAGCAGAGAATCAGTCTTCATGTCATAGCAGAGAATCAGGCTTCACGTCAGCCACCAATGCAACAGTCCATTGTCAGATATTTAGGCCCAGAACCCAGGCAGAGGAGAGAGGTCCCGTAACAGAGGATCTGGCTTCATGTCAGCAGAGAATCAGTCTTCATATCATAGCAGAGAATCAGGCTTCACGTCACCCACCACTGCAACAGTCCATTTTCATAAATTTAGGCCCAGCACCCAGGCAGAGGAGAGAGGTCCCGTAACAGACAATCTGGCTTCATGTCAGCAGAGAATCAGTCTTCATGTCATAGCAGAGAATCAGGCTTCACGTCACCCACCACTGTAAGAGTCCATTTTCATAAATTTAGGCCCAGCACCCAGGCAGAGGAGAGAGGTCCCGTAACAGACAATCTGGCTTCATGTCAGCAGAGAATTAGTCTGCATGTCATAGCAGAGAATCAGGCGTCACGTCAGCCACCAATGCAACAGTCCATTGTCAGATATTTAGGCCCAGCACCCAGGCAGAGGAGAGAGGTCCCGTAACAGAGGATCTGGCTTCATGTCAGCAGAGAATCAGTCTTCATATCATAGCAGAGAATCAGGCTTCACGTCACCCACCACTGCAACAGTCCATTTTCATAAATTTAGGCCCAGCACCCAGGCAGAGGAGAGAGGTCCCGTAACAGACAATCTGGCTTCATGTCAGCAGAGAATCAGTCTGCATGTCATAGCAGAGAATCAGGCTTCACGTCAGCCACCACTGCAACAGTCCATTGTCAGATATTTAGGCCCAGCACCCAGGCAGAGGAGAGAGGTCCCGTAACAGAGGATCTGGCTTCATGTCAGCAGAGAATTAGTCTGCATGTCATAGCAGAGAATCAGGCTTCACGTCACCCAACATTGGAACAGTCCATTGTCATATATTTAGGCCCTGGCACCCAGACAGAGGAGAGGTTCATTCAACTTTGGGTAGCCTCGCAATATAATGGTAAAATGAAAATAAAATAGGATTGAATGAGGAAGTGCCCTGGAGTCCAATAATATATGGTTAAGGGGAGGTAGTTAATGTCTAATCTGGACAAGGGACGGACAGGTCCTGTGGGATCCATGCCTGGTTCATTTTTATGAACGTCAGCTTGTCCACATTGGCTGTAGACAGGCGGCTGCGTTTGTCTGTAATGACGCCCCCTGCCGTGCTGAATACACGTTCAGACAAAATGTGGGCAACTCTGCTGTCGTTGCGCAGGCACTGCAGCATGTAGTCGCTAATGTGTGCCAGGCTGCCCAGGGGTAAGGACAAGCTGTCCTCTGTGGGAGGCGTATCGTCATCGTCCTGCCTTTCCCCCCAGCCACGCACCAGTGATGGACCCGAGCTGCGTTGGGTGCCACCCCGCTGTGACCATGCTTCATCCTCATCCTCCTCCACCTCCTCCTCATCCTCGTCCTCCTCGTCCTCCAGCAGTGGGCCCTGGCTGGCCACATTTGTACCTGGCCTCTGCTGTTGCCAAAAACCTCCCTCTGAGTCACTTCGAAGAGACTGGCCTGAAAGTGCTAAAAATGACCCCTCTTCCTCCTCCTCCTCCTGGGCCACGTCCTCTTCCATCATCGCCCTAAGTGTTTTTTCAAGGAGACATAGAAGTGGTATTGTAACGTTCATAACGGCGTCATCGCCACTGGCCATGTTGGTGGAGTACTCGAAACAGCGCAACAGGGCACACAGGTCTCGCATGGAGGCCCAGTCATTGGTGGTGAAGTGGTGCTGTTCTGTAGTGCGACTGACCCGTGCGTGCTGCAGCTGAAACTCCACTATGGCCTGCTGCTGCTCGCACAGTCTGTCCAGCATGTGCAAGGTGGAGTTCCACCTGGTGGGCACGTCGCATATGAGGCGGTGAGCGGGAAGGCCGAAGTTACGCTGTAGCGCAGACAGGCGAGCAGCAGCAGGATGTGAACGCCGGAAGCGCGAACAGACGGCCCGCACTTTATGCAGCAGCTCTGACATGTCGGGGTAGTTGTGAATGAACTTCTGCACCACCAAATTCAGCACATGCACCAAGCAAGGGATGTGCGTCAAATTGGCTAGTCCCAGAGCTGCAACGAGATTTCGCCCATTATCACACACCACCAGGCCGGGCTTGAGGCTCACCGGCAGCAACCACTCGTCGGTCTGTTGTTCTATACCCCGCCACAACTTCTGTGCGGTGTGGGGCCTGTCCCCCAAACATATGAGTTTCAGAATGGCCTGCTGACGTTTACCCCGGGCTGTGCTGAAGTTGGTGGTGAAGGTGTGTGGCTGACTGGATGAGCAGGTGGAAGAAGAGGAGGAGGAAGCCGAGAAGGAGGAGGTGGAAACAGGAGGCAAAGAATGTTGCCCTGCGATCCTTGGCGGCGGAAGGACGTGCGCCAAACAGCTCTCCGCCTGGGGCCCAGCTGCCACTACATTTACCCAGTGTGCAGTTAGGGAGATATAGCGTCCCTGGCCGTGCTTACTGGTCCACGTATCTGTGGTTAGGTGGACCTTGCTACAGATGGCGTTGTGCAGTGCACACTTGATTTTATCGGATACTTGGTTGTGCAGGGAAGGCACGGCTCTCTTGGAGAAGTAGTGGCGGCTGGGAACAACATACTGTGGGACAGCAAGCGACATGAGCTGTTTGAAGCTGTCTGTGTCCACCAGCCTAAATGACAGCATTTCATAGGCCAGTAGTTTAGAAATGCTGGCATTCAGGGCCAGGGATCGAGGGTGGCTAGGTGGGAATTTACGCTTTCTCTCAAATGTTTGTGAGATGGAGAGCTGAACGCTGGCGTGTGACATGGTTGAGACGCTTGGTGACGGAGGTGGTGGTGTTGGTGGTACATCCCCTGTTTGCTGGGCGGCAGGTGCCAACGTTCCTCCAGAGGCGGAGGAAGAGGCCGAGGCGGCAGCAGCAGAATAGGCCGAGGCGGCAGCAGCAGAAGAGGTAGCAGGGGGAGCCTGAGTGACTTCCTTGGTTTTAAGGTGTTTACTCCACTGCAGTTCATGCTTTGCATGCAGGTGCCTGGTCATGCAGGTAGTGCTCAGGTTCAGAACGTTAATGCCTCGCTTCAGGCTCTGATGGCACAGCGTGTAAACCACTCGGGTCTTGTCGTCAGCACATTGTTTGAAGAAGTGCCATGCCAGGGAACTCCTTGAAGCGGCCTTTGGGGTGCTCGGTCCCAGATGGCGGCGGTCAGTAGCAGGCGGAGTCTCTTGGCGGCGGGTGTTCTGCTTTTGCCCACTGCTCCCTCTTTTGCTACGCTGTTGGCTCGGTCTCACCACTGCCTCTTCCTCCGAATTGTGAAAGTCAGTGGCACGACCTTCATTCCATGTGGGGTCTAGGACCTCATCGTCCCCTGCATCGTCTTCCACCCAGTCTTGATCCCTGACCTCCTGTTCAGTCTGCACACTGCAGAAAGACGCAGCAGTTGGCACCTGTGTTTCGTCATCATCAGAGACATGCTGAGGTGGTATTCCCATGTCCTCATCATCAGGAAACATAAGTGGTTGTGCGTCAGTGCATTCTATGTCTTTCACCGCTGGGGAAGGGCTAGGTGGATGCCCTTGGGAAACCCTGCCAGCAGAGTCTTCAAACAGCATAAGAGACTGCTGCATAACTTGAGGCTGAGACAGTTTCCCTGGTATGCATGGGGGTTATGTGACAGACTGATGGGGTTGGTTTTCAGGCGCCATCTGTGCGCTTTCTGCAGAAGACTGGGTGGGAGATAATGTGAACGTGCTGGATCCACTGTCGGCCACCCAATTGACTAATGCCTGTACCTGCTCAGGCCTTACCATCCTTAGAACGGCATTGGGCCCCACCATATATCGCTGTAAATTCTGGCGGCTACTGGGACCTGAGGTAGTTGGTACACTAGGACATGTGGATGTGGCAGAACGGCCACGTCCTCTCCCAGCACCAGAGGGTCCACTAACACCACCACGACCATGTCCACGTCCGCGTCCCTTACTAGGTGTTTTCCTCATTGTTATGGTTCACCACAACAACAAAAATATTATTTGGCCCAATGTATTGTATTCAAATTCAGCTGAATATAAATTTGAGGCCTAGTATTTAGGCGCTGGGTGACCGGTATGGATTTAGTGACAGAATTAGACTTGGAAATGCACAGTAGCGTGTGTGTGAAGTTATTCTGAATGACCCTATGTGCACCTTGAATATTATATACCCTTTTAGGGATAGATTTCAAATAGCTCTGATATAGCAGAAACCACTAAATTATGAAATTGCTAAATTGGGAATTGTATTTCAACCCAGAACAAAAAATGTGCTTTGACGGACACTAAATAACTTGCCCATCCACAACAGGACAGCGGTAACGACAGATTTAGCGGGATATAAATTTGAGGCCTAGTATTTAGGCGCTGGGTGACCGGTATGGATTTACTAACAGAATTAGACTTGGAAATGCACAGTAGCGTGTGTGTGAAGTTATTCTGAATGACCCTATGTGCACCTTGAATATTATATACCCTTTTAGGGATAGATTTCAAATAGCTCTGATATAGCAGAAACCACTAAATTATGAAATTGCTAAATTGGGAATTGTATTTCAACCCAGAACAAAAAATGTGCTTTGACGGACACAAAAAAACTTTCCCATCCACAACAGGACAGCGGTAACGACAGATTTAGCGGGATATAAATTTGAGGCCTAGTATTTAGGCGCTGGGTGACCGGTATGGATTTACTAACAGAATTAGACTTGGAAATGCACAGTAGCGTGTGTGTGAAGTTATTCTGAATGACCCTATGTGCACCTTGAATATTATATACCCTTTTAGGGATAGATTTCAAATAGCTCTGATATAGCAGAAACCACTAAATTATGAAATTGCTAAATTTGGAATTATATTTCAACCCAGAACAAAAAATGTGCTTTGACGGACACTAAATAACTTGCCCATGCACAACAGGACAGCGGTAACGACAGATTTAGCGGGATATAAATTTGAGGCCTAGTATTTAGGCGCTGGGTGACCAGTATGGATTTACTAACAGAATTAGACTTGGAAATGCACAGTAGCGTGTGTGTGAAGTTATTCTGAATGACCCTATGTGCACCTTGAATATTATATACCCTTTTAGGGATAGATTTCAAATAGCTCTGATATAGCAGAAACCACTAAATTATGAAATTGCTAAATTGGGAATTGTATTTCAACCCAGAACAAAAAATGTGCTTTGACGGACACTAAATAACTTGCCCATCCACAACAGGACAGCGGTAACGACAGATTTAGCGGGATATAAATTTGAGGCCTAGTATTTAGGCGCTGGGTGACCGGTATGGATTTACTAACAGAATTAGACTTGGAAATGCACAGTAGCGTGTGTGTGAAGTTATTCTGAATGACCCTATGTGCACCTTGAATATTATATACCCTTTTAGGGATAGATTTCAAATAGCTCTGATATAGCAGAAACCACTAAATTATGAAATTGCTAAATTGGGAATTGTATTTCAACCCAGAACAAAAAATGTGCTTTGACGGACACAAAAAAACTTTCCCATCCACAACAGGACAGCGGTAACGACAGATTTAGCGGGATATAAATTTGAGGCCTAGTATTTAGGCGCTGGGTGACCGGTATGGATTTACTAACAGAATTAGACTTGGAAATGCACAGTAGCGTGTGTGTGAAGTTATTCTGAATGACCCTATGTGCACCTTGAATATTATATACCCTTTTAGGGATAGATTTCAAATAGCTCTGATATAGCAGAAACCACTAAATTATGAAATTGCTAAATTTGGAATTATATTTCAACCCAGAACAAAAAATGTGCTTTGACGGACACTAAATAACTTGCCCATGCACAACAGGACAGCGGTAACGACAGATTTAGCGGGATATAAATTTGAGGCCTAGTATTTAGGCGCTGGGTGACCAGTATGGATTTACTAACAGAATTAGACTTGGAAATGCACAGTAGCGTGTGTGTGAAGTTATTCTGAATGACCCTATGTGCACCTTGAATATTATATACCCTTTTAGGGATAGATTTCAAATAGCTCTGATATAGCAGAAACCACTAAATTATGAAATTGCTAAATTGGGAATTGTATTTCAACCCAGAACAAAAAATGTGCTTTGACGGACACTAAATAACTTGCCCATCCACAACAGGACAGCGGTAACGACAGATTTAGCGGGATATAAATTTGAGGCCTAGTATTTAGGCGCTGGGTGACCGGTATGGATTTACTAACAGAATTAGACTTGGAAATGCACAGTAGCGTGTGTGAAGTTATTCTGAATGACCCTATGTGCACCTTGAATATTATATACCCTTTTAGGGATAGATTTCAAATAGCTCTGATATAGCAGAAACCACTAAATTATGAAATTGCTAAATTGGGAATTGTATTTCAACCCAGAACAAAAAATGTGCTTTGACGGACACTAAATAACTTGCCCATCCACAACAGGACAGCGGTAACGACAGATTTAGCGGGATATAAATTTGAGGCCTACTATTTAGGCGCTGGGTGACCAGTATGGATTTACTAACAGAATTAGACTTGGAAATGCACAGTAGCGTGTGTGTGAAGTTATTCTGAATGACCCTATGTGCACCTTGAATATTATATACCCTTTTAGGGATAGATTTCAAATAGCTCTGATATAGCAGAAACCACTAAATTATGAAATTGCTAAATTGGGAATTGTATTTCAACCCTGAACAAAAAATGTGCTTTAACGGACACTAAATAACTTGCCCAGCCACAACAGTACAGCGGTAACGACAGATTTAGCGGGATATAAATTTGAGGCCTAGTATTTAGGCGCTGGGTGACCGGTATGGATTTAGTGACAGAATTAGACTGGGATATGGCCAAAAAATAACCACACTGTTGCTGGTTAAATGCACTTGGTGTGACAGCTTGACCAACCACACTACTGAGGGTTAAATGCACTTGGTGACGGGCGCAGCTTGCCCCTGATGTAGTATATGGCCAAAAAATGAACAGACTATTGCTGGTTAAATGCACTTGTTGTGACAGCTTCACCCTGATGTAGGCTTTAGCCAAAAAACAACCACACCATTGAGGGTTAAATGCACTTGGTGACAGGCGCAGCTTGCCCCTGATGTAGTATATGGCCAAAAAATGAACAGACTATTGCTGGTTAAATGCACTTGGTGTGACAGCTTGACCAACCACACTACTGAGGGTTAAATGCACTTGGTGATGGGCGCAGCTTACCCCTGATGTAGTATATGGCCAAAAAATGAACAGACTATTGCTGGTTAAATGCACTTGGTGTGACAGCTTGACCAACCACACTACTGAGGGTTAAATGCACTTGGTGACGGGCGCAGCTTGCCCCTGATGTAGTATATGGCCAAAAAATGAACAGACTATTGCTGGTTAAATGCACTTGGTGTGACAGCTTGACCAACCACACTACTGAGGGTTAAATGCACTTGGTGACGGGCGCAGCTTGCCCCTGATTTAGTATATGGCCAAAAAATAAACAGACTATTGCTGGTTAAATGCACTTGGTGTGACAGCTTCACCCTGATGTAGGCTTTAGCCAAAAAACAACCACACCATTGAGGGTTAAATGCACTTGGTGACAGGCGCAGCTTGCCCCTGATGTAGTATATGGCCAAAAAATAAACAGACTATTGCTGGTTAAATGCACTTGGTGTGACAGCTTCACCCTGATGTAGGCTTTAGCCAAAAAACAACCACACCATTGAGGGTTAAATGCACTTGGTCGCAGCTTGGATGCACTTGGTCGCAGCACCGCAGAAGACACAAAATGGCCGCCGATCACCCCAGAAAAAAGTGACTGACAAACGGTCTGGGCAGCCTAAAAACAGTGAGCAATTGAGTTTCAGCAGCTCATTGATGCACAGCTGCAGATCGATCGATTAATCAAGTCCTTTGGAGGGTTAATCAAGTCCTTTGGAGGAGTTAATCTGCCTAATCTCGCCCTACTGTCGCAGCCGCAACCTCTCCCTACGCTAATCAGAGCAGAGTGATGGGCGGCGCTATGTGACTCCAGCTTAAATAGAGGCTGGGTCACATGGTGCTCTGGCCAATCACAGCCATGCCAATAGTAGGCATGGCTGTGACGGCCTCTTGGGGCAAGTAGTATGACGCTTGTTGATTGGCTGCTTTGCAGCCTTTCAAAAAGCGCCAAGAAAGCGTCACGAAAGCGCCAAGAAAGCGACGAACACCGAACCCGAACCCGGACTTTTACGAAAATGTCCGGGTTCGGGTCCGTGTCACGGACACCCCAAAATTCGGTACGAACCCGAACTATACAGTTCGAGTTCGCTCATCCCTAGTAGTCTGCAAATGGTCAAATAATTCCTACCCCATCTCAGTTGGAGTTCCTGAGAAGCTGTGAACAGGTGATCCCTTTGCACCAGTCCACATGCGGCGCTGGACGGTGGCCGTCGCTGCTTCTGTGCCGTGCTGGTGGAGTGATGGGATCCGAGGCCTAAGTGGCTCTACCTCACGGTGGGGCTGCGGTGTGGCTGCCGGATCCCGTTGCCTGCTGGAGTGGTGTGGAGGCACGGTAGTCGCCGCACTATGGTTAGAGTAGGTCCCCACTTAACAAGAGGCAACCTTGTCGCGGTAAGTGGGCCTATGCTCTTTGATCAAACTGTATACTAATGCCTCTTTATAGTGCACAGCAAATGATTGATACTAGTGCTGTATAGCCATGTTTTATCAAACTAAATGCTGCAAATTTTATACAGTTGATACATTAGAAGTATGGGAATGAGGATTTGCGACCCAGATTCTCTCTACATTATACAAGTAACAGATGGAATGTTTTTAGAGAATTTTTTTCTTTTTGTTTCTTTATTACCCTCAAAAAACTCCCTGAATCTCCTAGAGGGGCAAACATTTGCCAAATGATTTATACCTCCACAACTGAAACAAACCCTCCTCGGAGAGCTGAATCCTCTATTATTAGAGGAAAGCAAACCTAGCTGCATGGGTTCCTCCTCAGAAGGGATTGAGAGAGACTGAGACCCCTGCGCACTGCTGAATGAGACAGCCCCACTGTCCTTGGACTGAATATGACAGGAAGGAGTGATCTGTCCTCTCTCTCTAAGATGCCTGTCAATACGAACAGCCTGAGACATGGCAGACTCCAAGGTCTCTCATAAAAGGCAAATACATCTTTCAATCCCTCCGAAATTGCATGGCAAAATTGACTTTGGAGTGCAGCATCATTCCAACCAGAATCAGCTGCCCAACTCCGAAATTCTGAACAGTATATCTCTGCGGACTGTCTACCCTGGCACAAAAGACGCAGTCTAGATTCAGCCTGAGCAATACGATCCGGATCATCATATATCTGACCCAGGGCTACAAAAAATTCATCCACGGATCGGAGGGGCCGTGCCCCCACCGGTAGTGAAAAGGCCCAAGACCGAGCGTTATCCCTGAGCAGCGAGATGATGATCCCCACCCTCTGCTCCTCATCACCGGAGGAATGGGGAAGCAGGCGAAAATGGAGTTTGCAAGCCTCTCTAAAACGAACAAAATTCTTACTACCCCCGGAGAACATATCCGGAAGCGAGATCTTAGGCTCAGTACAAACTCCATTAACGCAAGCAGAACCGGTCACCTGAAACTGAGAGACAGTTTTACGGAGATCTGCTACCTCCAGTGAAAGACCCTGCACGCGGTTAATCTAGGCTGAAACCGGATCCATGCTTGAGACGGTTTTGGCGGTTTATAATGTCACGGATGGTGTTGCAGAAAACTAGAAGTCACAAATAAAGATCCAACTGACCTGATCCCAAACTAAGGAACATATGGATGAGCCCTATAAAAGCCCTAGAGCTCTCCCTGACTGCTCAGCCCATGCAAAGATCTTAATGATAGAAAATTGCATGCCCTCATACCTAGATTGACACCTGAAAACCCTACAATAGTGAGGGGACACGACCACCGGCTCCCTGCACTTAATACGGAGGGAGTCAGGGTCACCTAGAATCAAGCCAACAGGAAAACACAAATAACAGAAAAGACATATCTGAGGAACCAGCAGTTGCAGCATCTAGCAGAGAGCACAATCCAGGAAGTTGTATAAACCACAAAGTGATGCAGTATGGGAGGGGATATAAAGGGATGCAATCAGTGCAACTAGATGACAGCTGAGAGAGGGAAACGAGATGACAAAACAAAAACAAAACAAAAGAACCTCAAGCAAGGGGTACTGAAAAACGTCTGTCAGAGCTTCTCAGAGATCTGGCGGTGACAATATTATGCTCCAGATAATAATCCCTGTATAGTGTCCCCAGAAATAATAGAATTGCCCCTACAGTGCCTCCCCAATAACGACACCCCCACGCTGCCCCATATAGTAATTTCCCCCACACTGCACCCACATAGTAATCCCCCCAAAGTAGTTTGCCCCCACACAGTAATTTCCCCCACACTGCCCCATATAGTAATTTGCACAACACAGTAATTTCCCTCACACTGCCCCATGCAGTATTTTCCTCCACACTGCCCCCACACAGTAATTTCCCCCACACTGCCCATTATAGTAATTTCCCTCCCACTGCCCATTATAGTAATTTCCCTCACACAGTAATATTCCCCACACTGCCCCCACACAGTAATTTCCCACACACTGCCCCATACAGTAGTTTCCCCCACACAGTAATTTCCCCTACACAGTAATTTCCCCCACACTGCCCCATATAGTAATTTCCCCCACACAGTTATTTCCCTCACACTGCCCCATACAGTAGTTTCCCCCACATTGCCCCCACAGTAATTACCCCCACGTTGCCCCCATACAGTAATTTCTCCCACACAGTAATTTCCCCCACACTGCCCCTACACAGTAATTTCCCCCACACTGCCCCTACACAGTAATTTCCCCCACACAGTTATTTCCCCCACACTGCCCCATATAGTAATTTCCCCCACACAGTAATTTCCCCCACACTGCCCCACACAGTAGTTTCCCCCACATTGCCCCACAGTAATTTCCCCCACTTTGCCCCCATACAGTAATTTCTCCCACACAGTAATTTCCCCCACACAGTAATTTCCCCGACACAGTAATTTCCCCAATACAGTAATTTCCCCCACACTGCCCCCAACTGCAATTGCCCCCACACTGCCCCCACAAAGTAATTTCTCCCACACTGCCCCTCACAGTAATTTTCCCCACACTGCCCCCATACAGTAGTTTCCCCCACACTGCCCCCACACAGTAATTTCCCCCCAATCTGTCCCCCACAGTAATTTCCCCACATTCCCCCATATAGTAATTTGCCCCACACAGTAGTTTTTCCCACATTGCGCCATATAGTAATTTGCCCCCACATAGTAATCCCTCCCATAATTATTGCTCCCACATAGTAATCCCTCCCATAATAATTTGCCCCCTCATAGTATTCCACTATAATATTCCCCCCCCCCACATGTCCTCCTGTGTATCTTCCCCGTTGCCGGTGTCCCCCAAAGTTGGCACATAAACTTAAAAAACTTAGAAACTAAAGGCTAAATACTCACCTATGTCAAGGCGCTTGCTCGCATTCACTGTGCTGCTGTGTACCGGCACAGGTGCACGCGATTAAATCATCATGCACGCCTGCGCCGGGATTTCACTACCGCATAAGCCTCAGTCCTACTCTCATCCTCTTCATCCTTAGCCATTTCACGACCGCCCATGGACTATAAACGTCCTTGGACTGGTCGTTTATCTCTGGATGGACATTCTGGAACGTCCATTCAGAGATCGCAGCTGCACGCTAAACATGCAGCTGCCGAGCGGGAGGCCCACTGTCAGTGACAGCAGGGCAACCCAGAGAGAAGGCAGGAACGGTTCCCAGGTGTCCCTGCCTTCTAGATCACTGTATGCACGGGAAAGTGCAGGAGCTGTCGGGTTTTCCACAGACCTCGATCAGCCCTGCACTGAGGCTGTACAGCGTTGCATTATGCTGTACAGCCTTTCTGGGGGGGTGTATTTCCCCTGTAACTGAGGCTACTATGTCAGCCCCAGTTACAGGAGGTATCAATTGTGAAAGAAAAAGGGACTTTAAATGTCCCCCAGAGGTCTTGTATGACCTTATGGGGGATGCAAAGTGTAACATAAATAAAAAAAATAATAAAAAAATGTTTCACATGTAAAAAAAAAAAAAAAATCCCCCATTTAATTAATTTAAAAAAAAGTTAAAGATAGAAAAAAAAAATAGACATATTTGGTATTGCTGCGTCCGTGACAGCCAGCTCTATAAATATATCACATGATCCACCCCGTCCAATAAGCACAATAAAAAATAAAATAAAAAGTGCGTAAAAAAGGCATTTTTGGCACCTTACATCACAAAAAGTGCAACACCAAGTGATAAAAAAGGTGTATGTCCTACAAAATGGTACCAATAAAACCATTACCTCATCCCACAAAGAATAAGCCCCTACATAAGAAAATTTAAAAAAACAAAAAAAAAAACTATAGCTCTCAGAATACGGAGACATTAAAACATCATTTTTTTTGTTATTATTGTGTTAAAGTAAAATAAATTTGAAAAAAGTATACATATTAGGTATTGCCGCATCTGTAACAACCTGCTCTATAAAAATATCACATGACCCTTAGGTGAACATAAAAAAAAGGAAAAAAAAAAAAAAAAACTCTGCCAAAAAGCCATTTTTTGTTACCTAATATCACAAAAAGTGCAACACCAAGCGACTAAAAAGGCATATACCCCCAAAATAGTACCAATAAAACCGTCACCTCATCCTGCAAAAAAATTAGACCCTAAATAAGACAATCGGTCAAAAAATAAAAAAGCTATGGCTTTCAGACTATGGAGACACTAAAACATAATTTTTTGGGTTTCAAAAATGATATTATTGTGTAAAACTTAAATAAATAAGAAAAAGTATACATAGGTATTTCCATGTCCATAACAATCTGCTCTATAAAAATGTCACATGACCTAACTCCTCAGGTGAACGCTGGAAAAATAACGAAATACAAACTCTGCTAAAACAATCAATTTTTTGGTTACCTTGCCCCATAAAATGTAATAATGAATGATCAAAAAATAATATGTACCCAAAAATTGTACCAATAAAAATGTCAACTCCTCCTGCAAAAAATGAGCCCCTGCACAAGACGATCGGCCGAAAAAAAAAAAAAAATGGCGTTCAGAAAATGGAGGCACAAAAACATAATTTTTTTTAAATGCTTTATTAAGTAAAACTGAGAGAAACAAACAAAGAAAGTAGACATATTTGATATCATTGCGTCCGTAACAACCTGCTCTATTAAAATAGCACATGATCTACCCTGTCAGATTAATGTTGTAAAAAAAAAAAATATAACAGTGCCAAAACAACCATTTTTTGGTTATCTTGCCTTTCAAAAAACGTGATATAGAGCAATTAAAAATCATATGTACCCCAAAATAGTACCAATAAAACTGGAAACTTATCCCCTAGTTTTCAAAATGGGGTCAATTTTTGGGAGTTTAATGTAGGGGTGTATCAGGGGGGTTTCAAATGGAACATGGCATCTAAAAACCAGTTCAGCAAAATCTGCCTTCCAAAAACCATATGGCGCTCCTTTTCTTCTGCGCCCTGCTGTGTGCCCTTACATCTGTTTACGACCAAATGTTAAGTTTGGCTGTTAACCCTCGATGTGTTAAAGAAAAAAATGGATTAAAATGGAAAATCTGCCCAAAAAGTGAAATTTAGAAATTTCATCTCCATTGTCCTTTAATTCTTGTGGAACACCTAAAGGGTCATTTATTGGGGTTTTACACTATGTAAGCCCCACAAATTGACTTCAGAACTGAACTGGTCCTTAAAAAAGTTGGCTTTGGAAAATTACATTAACAAAATGATGCCCACATAAAGCAGATATACGGGGAATGTTAATTAATGAATATTTTATGAGTAGGGTTGAGCGAACCGTACCGAACTTTGGGATTTTTGGACCCCGGACCCGAACCCGAACATTTCAGTAAAAGTTTGGGTTCGGGTTCGGTGTTCAGCGAGTTAATGCCGCTTTATGAAAGGCATTTAACTCTGTGCCCTTAGAAGCCATCACAGCCATGCCATGCCTGCTTTCATTTGGTGGTATTTCATAGCTGCTGACATTTTTACTTTTTTTGTTATTAATCGAAATTTTACGATTTTTTTTTGCAAAAAAATGACATTTTTCACTTTCAGCTGTAAAATTTTGCAAAAAAAACGACATCCATATATAATTTTTTCTATAAATTTATTGTTCTACATGTCTTTGATAAAAAAAATATGTTTGGGCAAAAAAAAAAAATGGTTTGGGTAAAAGTTATAGCGTTTACAAACTATGGTACAAAAATGTGAATTTCCGCTTTTTGAAGCAGCTCTGACTTTCTGAGCACCTGTCATGTTTCCTGAGGTTCTACAATGCCCAGACAGTAGAAAAACCCCACAAATGACCCCATTTCGGAAACTAGACACCCTAAGGTATTCGCTGATGGGCATAGTGAGTTCATAGAACTTTTTATTTTTTGTCACAAGTTAGCGGAAAATGATGATTGTATTTTAATTATTTTTTTATCTTACAAAGTCTCATATTCCACTAACTTGCGACAAAAAATAAAAAATTCTATGAACTCGCCAGGCCCCTCATTGAATACCTTGGGGTGTCTTCTTTCCAAAATGGGGTCACTTGTGGGGTAGTTATACTGCCCTGGCAATTTAGGGGCCCAAATGTGTGAGAAGTACTTTGCAATCAAAATGTGTAAAAAATGGCCTGCGAAATCCGAAAGGTGCACTTTGGAATATGTGCCCCTTTGCCCACCTTGGCTGCAAAAAAGTGTCACACATCTGGTATCGCCGTACTCAGGAGAAGTTGGGGAATGTGTTTTGGGGTGTCATTTTACATATGCCCATGCTGGGTGAGAGAAATATCTTGGCAAAAGACAACTTTTCCCATTTTTTTTATACTAAGTTGGCATTTGACCAAGATATTTTTCTCACCCAGCATGGGTATATGTAAAATGACATCCCGAAACACATTCCCCAACTTCTCCTGAGTACGGCGATACCAGATGTGTGACACTTTTTTGCAGCCTAGATGCGCAAAGGTGCCCAAATTCCTTTTAGGAGGGCATTTTTAGACATTTGGATCCCAGACTTCTTCTCACACTTTCGGGCCCCTAAAAAGCCAGGGCAGTATAAATACCCCACATGTGACCCCACTTTGGAAAGAAGACACCCCAAGGTATTCAATGAGGGGCCTGGCGAGTTCATAGAATTTTTTTTAGTTAGCGGAAATAGATTTTTTTGTTTTTTTCTTACAAAGTCTCACTTTCCGCTAACTTAGGACAAAAATTTCAATCTTTCATGGACTCAATATGCCCCTCCCGGAATACCTTGGGGTGTCTTCTTTCCGAAATGGGGTCACATGTGGGGTATTTATACTGCCCTGGCTTTTTAGGGGCCCTAAAGCGTGAAAAGAAGTCTGGAATATAAATGTCTAAAAATGTTTACGCATTTGGATTCCGTGAGGGGTATGGTGAGTTCATGTGAGATTTTATTTTTTGACACAAGTTAGTGGAATATGAGACTTAGTAAGAAAAAACAAACAAAAAAAAATATATATTTCCGCTAACTTGGGCCAAAAAAATGTCTGAATGGAGCCTTACAGGGGGGGTGATCAATGACAGGGGGTGATCAGGGAGTGTATATGGGTGATCACCCCTCTGTCATTGATCACCCCCCTGTAAGGCTCCATTCAGACGTCCGTATGATTTTTACGGATCCGTGGATCGGATCCGCAAAACACATGCGGACATCTGAATGGAGCCTTACAGGGGGGTGATCAATGACAGGGGGTGATCAGGGAGTGTATATGGGTGATAACCCCCCTGTCATTGATCACCCCCCTGTAAGGCTCCATTCAGACGTCCGTATGATTTTTACGGATCCATGGATACATGGATCGGATCCGCAAAACACATGCGGACGTCTGAATGGAGCCTTACAGGGGGGTGATCAATGACAGGGGGTGATCAGGGAGTGTATATGGGTGATCACCCCTCTGTCATTGATCACCCCCCTGTAAGGCTCCATTCAGACGTCCGAATGATTTTTACGGATCCATGGATACATGGATCGGATCCGCAAAACACATGCGGACGTCTGAATGGAGCCTTACAGGGGGGTGATCAATGACAGGCGGGTGATCAGGGGGTGTATATGGGTGATCACCCCCTGTCATTGATCACCCCCCTGTAAGGCTCCATTCAGACGTCCGAATGATTTTTACGGATCCATGGATACATGGATCGGATCCGCAAAACACATGCGGATGTCTGAATGGAGTCTTACAGGGGGGTGATCAATGACAGGGGGTGATCAGGGAGTGTATATGGGTGATCACCCCCTGTCATTGATCACCCCCCTGTAAGGCTCCATTCAGACGTCTGAATGATTTTTACGGATCCATGGATCGGATCCGCAAAACACATGCGGACGTCTGAATGGAACATTACAGGGGGGTGATCAATGACAGGGGGGTGATCAATGACAGGGGGTGATCAGGGAGTGTATTTGGGTGATCACCCGCCTGTCATTGATCACCCCCCTGTAAGGCTCCATTCAGACGTCCGCTGGCAGGCTGGAGGTCCACTCGCTTACCTTCCGTTCCTGTGAGCGCGCGCGCCTGCGTGCGCGCGTTCACAGGAAATCTTGGGTATCGCGAGATGACGTGCCGATGCGTCCAGGAGGAGTAAATCAACCACCTCCCGGACGCATCGGTGCGTTAGGCGGTTGGGAGGTGGTTAAAGAGGACCTTTCACCGATTATGATAATGTGAACTAAGAATACAGACACGGAGAGCGGCGCCCGGGGTTTTCACTGCACTTACTATTATCCCTGGGCGCCGCTCCGTTCTCCCGCTATGCCCTCCGGTATCTCTGGTCACAAAATTATGGTAGGCGGAGTCTGCCCTTGTTCTTCTGTAGTGCTGGCCAATCGCATTGGAGAGCTCACAGCCTGGGAGAAAATAACCTCCCAGGCTGTGAGCTCTGCGCTGCAATTGGCCAGTGCTAGAGCAGAACAAGGGCAGACTCCGCCTACCATAACTTAGTGACTGAAATCTCCGCCTACTATAACTTAGTGGCCGGAGATACCGGAGGGCATAGCGGGAGAACGGAGCGGCGCCCAGGGATAATAGTAAGTGCAGTGAGATCCCCGGTCGCCGCTCTCCATGTCTGTATACTTAGTTCACAGTGTCATAATCGGTAAAAGGTCCTCTTTAATCATTTGCATATTGTGATTTTTAAGCTTAGAATTAGAAGTTATAACTTAATAATAAGGCAACTTTCCTATTCTTTAATCTTGGCGATCTAGATTTAACACGACTATAGCGCTATATTCTATGTCTTTGTTAATAAAATAATTAAGATAGCGAAGTATTCTTTATTCTACATCAACGAAGATGGCAAAGTATTCTACATCAACGAAGATAGCAAAGTATTCTACATCTTCCTCAATTTAAGTTATTATCGCATTACGCAAAATTGACAACTATGTAATTATCGAGCAAAGTGATATATCTTCCTATGTTGTCCCAATACAGCATTGAAATCCTCCACAAAAGTTAGCATAACACCGTAATAAAGTTATTATTGCGCGATAATGACAACTACATCAAAAGTAACTTAGCATAGTTAATAGTGCATTATAAAAGTTTAAAAGTTGGATTCGCAATGCGGTTAATAATAGCAAATATTATCGCATTGCGATTACAACTTAGGCGATTTTGATAATGGTGGTATTGGAAGAATTAACGGTCGGATATAACGAATATAGTACTATATCTAAGAATAGTGGATTATAAAAGTTGGATTCGCAATGCAGTTAATAATAATAGCAAATATTATCGCATTGCGATTACAAATTAGCACTGCTAGATTCCATATTCGTTAACTTAGTTAATTCTAGCAAGCTGACCCATTCCATTAGAGACCCAGCAGCAGCTACAAGTTAAAATCGCAATGCGATTAATATAACTTGAATCAATCGCATTGCGATTTCAACTTAGACCTGGTTTACTAAATTACTTTAAATTAGTGAGGATGACAAATATATTTCTTAGTCAAAACAAAATATTCTCCATCTTCGCTAATTCAAGAAAGCCAACCATTGCAAACCAGGTACAAGTTAAAATCGTTATGCGATTTATTCAAGTTATATTATTCGCATTGCGATTGCAACTTGATTCTCACATCCAACAGTACATTTTAGCATGGAGGCATTTCCATGGTGATGGGGACGCTCCATGCGCACGGGAAGTAGATAGAGGCGGCAACGGGCACTGACTTAAGTGGGCAGGGAGCAAGGAATCCTCTCTTAAAAATACTGCTTTTGGACAAAGCTAGGGTAACAATTAAAAAAACAAAAACACGAATATTCGAAATAACGAATATATAGCACTATATTAGAAATATTAGCGAAGTGCCGATATTCGTTTAAAAATTTTGATATTCGAATATTCGCGCTCAACACTAAAAAACACCCATTTTTGAAAATAACCTTCATCTGGGGCCTCTGCCGCATTAGTCAGTGTGCAATTTAAGCAAGAAATACAGCTATAATTTTCTGGGTTTTAAAAAATACCCTTTTTGGGCAAAATACTCAATTTTAAAACCTTGTACGTGTGAAATTCAAGCGTTATATACTGCTGTCATATTCTGTTAGTAAAAACCCACCCTTTTTGGGCAAAGTACTTAATATTGCAGTCTTTGCTGCATTTGTTATTGTTAAAACAAGCTTTAAATACCTCAATAATTTTCTGGGTTTTAAAAAACACCCATTGTTTGCAATACCCTCCATCTGGGGCCTCTGCCGCATTAGACAGCTATAATTTTCTTGGTTTTAAAAAACACCCATTTATGGCAAAATACTTAATTTGCGGCCTTGTCTGCATCTGTCAGTGTGGAATACACGCTTTAGATACTGCTGTGCTATTCTGGTATTAAAGAAACACCTATTTTGGGCAAAATCTTAATTTGCGGCTTTGTCTTCATCTGCATGTGTGAGATACACCCTTTAGATACTGTTGTTCTATTCTGCTATTAAAAAAATCAACCATTTAGGGCAAAAATCTTAATTTGCGGCCTTGTCTGCATCTGTATGTGTGAGATACACGCTTTAGATACTGCTGTGCTATTCTGGCATTTAAAAAAATACACCCATTTAGGGAAAAAACTTAATTTTGCTGCCTTTGCTGCATATGTCATTGTGAGATACATGCGTTATATACTGTTGTTCTATTCTGTTTTAAAAAATAAATAAAAACATTTTGGGCAAGATCCTAAATTTGAGAAATATGAGGAGAGCGTCAAATAAGGGACATGGCCCCGGTCATGATGCTGCTGGTGTAGCTCCTGTTGCAGGGAGAGGACGTGGTCGATCTGTGCCAGCTACACGCACAAGTGAAACACCTTCCTCAGGTTCGAGTAGGCGACAGAACCTGCAGCGGTAATTGGTCGGGCCTAATGTGGCTCTACGAATTTTTCCTGCAGCCACAAATGCCAGGTACACAATTGTCCAGCCAGGGCACAGTTCTGGAGGATGACGAGGTGGAGGAGGAGGAGATGGAGGAGGAGGAACCATGTTCACAGCAGGGTGGCACCAAGACCAGCTCATGGCCATCACTGGTGCGTGGCTGGGGGGTATAGAGGACACAGACGATACACCTCTCACAGAGGACAGCTTTTCGTTGCCTCTGGGCAGCTTGGCACACATGAGCGATTACATGCTGCAGTGTCTCCGCAACAACCGCGAGTTGCCCACATTCTAACTTGTGCTGATTATTGGGTGGCCACGGTGCTGTATACCCGTTACAAGGACAACATACCGTCCTTAATTCCCTCACTGGAGCGTGATCGTAAGATGCACGAGTACAAGCGCACGCTGGTAGACGCGCTCCTGGTGGCATTCCCACCTGACAGCGGGGGCACAGTGAAGGCACAAAGCGAAGGCAGAGGAGAAGGAAGAGGTCGCCAATGCAGCTGGGGCACTGCCAGCACCTCAGAAGACAGGGTTAGCATTGTCAGCACGCCACAACAACCAGCACCACCAGCTGATATGGAACGTCTTAGCAAGAGGTAGCATTACAGCAACATGGTGGAGCAGTATGTGTGCACACGCCTACACGTACTGAATGACGGGTCTGCCCCCTTCAACTTCTGGGTCTCCAAATTTGGCACATGGTCTGAGCTTGCCCTTTATGCCTTGGAGGTGCTGGGCCGGCCTGCCCTGCAGCCAGTGTATTATCTGAACGTGTGTTTAGCATGGCAGGGGGCGTCATCACAGACAAGCGCAGCCGCCTGTCCACAGCTAATGTGGACAAGCTCACGTTTATTAAAATAAACCAGTCATGGATCCCACAGGACTTGTCCGTACCTTGTGCAGAATAGACATGTATACCGGCCTTAAACAGCCACTGTTATACTACAGCGTAATTGCTCATTCTTGTATTTTGGATATTTCACACTCTTTTGGAGTGTACCCTAATTAAAAAATAGAATATTTTTTTTTAACCAAAAAACAGTGTTGGCTACCTCGTCCTCCACCGCTGCTTTCACTGACACCCAGGGGCGGGCTGGGTCGGGGGGAAGGCAGGCAATTGCCCCCCAGGCCGCCCTAAAAAAAGGCCCATCTTTAACAAAAATTATTTTTATTTTTTATTCTTCAGGACCGCACCGCCGATCACCACAAGCGGCGCGGCCCTGGATATAATTGCGGCAGCGTTGGTGGCGGCTGTGTGCTGTGGGGCAGGGGAGGGAGAGGTGTGTCCCTCCCCTGTTCTTCTGATAGGCTGCAGGCACTAATGCCTGCAGCCTATCAGAGGCCGACTCAGGCAGCACGATGACGTCATTATCATCGCGCCGCCTGAGTCAGGCAGCACACAGCAGGCTTCAGGCCTGCATCGATGCTGATGGAGGTAAGTATTAGTGTTTTTTTTTTATTTTTTATTTGCGGGGGGAGCTGGCACTATGTGGGGGGGGGGGGGAGCTGGCACTATGTCTATGAGGGATCTGGCACTATGGGGGGGCTGACACTATGGGGGGGCTGACACTATGGGGGGAGCTGGCACTATGGGGGGAGCTGGCACTATGGGGGGAGCTGGCACTATGGGGGAGCTGGCACTATGGGGGTCCTTACACTATGAGGGGAGCTGGCACTATGGGAGCATTTCTTACTGGCACATCATTATGGGGGGCACCATGGGGGAGAGGAGCACTATGGAGGTATCTCGGGGCTCTAAAGTGGCTTTTTTTTTATTATTGGCACATTCCGGGGGGCACTATAGGGGAGGGCTGCACTATGGGGCATTTAGTGTTACTATAGGGGCATTATTTGGGGGCACTATGGGGAAGTGGGGGCTCTAAAGGGGCCTTTTGTATTGGAACATTATGGGGGGCACTATGGCATTTGGTGGCACTAAGGGGGCATTTTTTACTGGCACATTATGGGAGGCACTATAGGGGAGAGCGGCACTATGGGGCATTATTTGGGGGCACTATGGGGGAGTGGAGCACTATTGGGGCATATGGTGGCACTAAGAAGGGGCATTTTTTTACTGGCACATTGTGGGGGAGAGGAGTACTATAGGGGCATTTGCTGGGGCACTAAGAAGGAGCATTTTTTTTACTGGCATATTATGGGGACACTATGGGGAAGGGGGAGAGGAGCACTATGAGAGCATTTACTGGGGCACTATATAGGAGTATTTTATACTGGCATACATTATGGAGACATTAGCTCAACTGCGGGCACTAAGCGGGGGTATTTCATGTACTGTCATATTATAGGGAGAATTAGTACTACTAGGGGGTATTATGGGTAGCTTTACAACTACTGGGGGACTATGAGGAACATGATTACTAGGGCACTAAAGGGGCATTATTACTACTAAGTGTGCTCTGGCAGAGAATTATTTCTATTGGTGGGATTTTGGGGAGCACTGTTACTTTGGGGGCACCCTGGCATAGTATCAGCTTAGCACAATTATTTTTGGGGGACATTATCTTTATACTATTAGTGTCTGGGCGCATTTATTTTTTAGAGCACTGTGTGCCAATAATTGTCTATGGGGGCACTATCTGTGTGGTAGTAGTATTCCCAGGGGTACTGTTTCTGCAGTATAGTATTGGGGGCACAGCAGGCACAGTATTGGGGGCACTATCTGTGTGGTAGTAGTATTTTCAGGGGGACTTTTTCTGCAGTATAGTATTGGGGGTGGCAGGAAAGGGTGTTCAGAAGATGTGAAGATGATGGAAATGTGGGAAACTAATGTCTGTTTCTCAATCTCTGCATAGACGGGAGATGGCAGAAAAATAATCATGGCGGTCTGGTCTGAATGGAGAAGATAAAGAGAACGTCTACAACAAAGGTGACATCACTGGATGTAAGAGGTATGAGGTGCTATGTAGGAGAGGAGATGCTCCTGCTCCTCCCCCTGCCATTTGCAGAAGGAGGATTCAGAGCTGGGTGAGGACGACGAAAGGGGGCAGAAGGCCACGGGCGGGTGACAGATGGTGGCGGGAACCACAAGCCTTGAGCAGGATCTGGGGAGGGAGGAGCTTCCTGGCTGTAGCCTGCTGTTTATTGTATAATGTGAAGCAGGCAGTACAGCCAGGACAGGTCTCCCCTCTCCGTATGATGTGTAGAGACAGGCCGCAACTATAGAATGTCAGTGGTACAGTGTTTGTTGGGAGTGTCCTATTATATGTAGGAGGGGCTTTAATAATGGGCGGGGCTAAAATGGTCCACTTGACTGGATTTGCCCCCCAGGACTAAGGCTGCCAGCCCTCCCCTGTGTGACATCGCTACGTCCACCGCCTCCTCAAACTCCTACTCCATATGGACCTCCACCTCATAAATCAAGTTTTTTCTTTTTATTTGTACATATTTTATTTTATGTCATTTCACTAATTTGTTACATTTTCGGGTGAAATTCACCAATTTTTGGGTGTGATATACCCATGCTCTACCTAGTAGACAGGTAAAAAAATAACTAATTTGGCTGTTACATTTTTGGGTGAAATTCAAAAATTTTTGGCTGTGATATACCCCTGCTCTACCTAGTTGACAGGTAAAAAATTTTACAAATTTGTCTGTTACATTTTCGGGTGAAATTCACCAATTTTTAGTTGTGATATACCACTGCTATACCTAGTAGACAAGTAAAAAAAAATCAATAATTTGTCTTTTACATTTTCGGGTGACATTCACCAATTTTCGGCTGTGATAGACCCCTGCACTACCTAGTAGACAGGTTAATAAATTTCACTAATTTTCCTGTTACATTCTTGGGTGACATTTTACAATTTTTGCCGTGAATAAACACCTGCTCTGCATAGATGACAGGGATCGAAATTTTAATAAATAATCTGTTCCATTGGTGGGTGACATTAACCCATCTCTGGCGATGAAAACCCCCTGCTCTGCATAGGTGACAGGGACTTAAATTTCTAAAATTCGTCTTTAATTGGCTCTTTCATTCGATCCTTCTATTTTATTAACTTGTCCCACATTTCTGCTTCATCCCATTGCAGCCATTGACCTCCCTTGGATGAGGTCTCCCTTTATCACGCTCCCTCTCCGGCGTGGAACCCTGATTCGCCGATAACCATGATCAACATGATAGGCTCAGAAAAGAACATCGAAAGTTAATAGAGAAGATTTCCAAATGGATCGTGGACGTCACAGGGATGTGCGATCAGGCAGAAGTTATCTAGAGTCAACAAAGCGGCAGCAGGGCCTCTCCTGGCTAACATTTACAAATCCAAAATACCCCAGTGACATTCCCTATAATTTTTTATTAATCATTTCAATAACAGGGCATCTTAAGAGTCCTGCATTTTTATTCATCGTCACTACCTCCCCGAGTCGATAGTGGGTAATTGCCGCGCGCCCCCTCCTTTCCATCAATTCTTTCGTTTTAATAGCTTCTCCCACATTTCCGCTCGATCACAATTAAATTTCATCCATTTATCTCCCTTGGATGTGGTCTCTTTCTCACGCTCCCTCTCCAATGCGGAACCCTAATTCGCCGCTAACCGTGATCAACAAGGTAGGCACACAAAATAACATTGAAAGTTGAGAGAGCAGATATCCAAGTGGATTGTGAACATCACTAGGACGTGCGACATGGTGGGGCAGTATGTTTGCACACGCCTACACAAACTGACTCATGGTTCTGCCCCCTGCAACTTGAGCACATGGCCTGAGCTTGCCCTTTACGCCTTGGAGGTGCTGGTCTGCCCTGCAGCCAGTGTATTGTCTGAACATGTGTTTAGCACAACTGGAGGGGGTTATCACAGGTTATATTTTCCAATGTTTTGTGGTTTACCTTAATTAAAAAAAATATAAATAAATTTAAAACCAAAAAGCAGTGTAGGCTACCTCCTCCTCTTCCTCCACCGCCGCTTCCACCTACACCGCCACATCCACCGCCTCCTCATACTCCTACTCCATATGGACCTCGTCCTCCTAGATCAAGATTATTATTTTTAATTTTTACATATTTTATGTTATTTAAAGTCATTTCCCTATCCATATTTGGTTGCAGGGCACTTGCCATGCTCTTAACCACATTTTGATGCCATTTGCAGTCCTCTAGCCCTTTCCATGACATTTTTACAGCCATTTTAGTGCGCAAAAGTTTAAGTGCCCATTGACTTCAATGGGGTTTGGGTTTGGGGTCAAGTTCAGGTCCCGAATTAGAACTTTTTTGTGAAGTTCGGCCCAACCCGTCGAACCCGAACATCCAGTTGTTCGCTCAACT
Source organism: Bufo gargarizans (assembly GCF_014858855.1). Lineage (NCBI taxonomy): Eukaryota > Metazoa > Chordata > Amphibia > Anura > Bufonidae > Bufo > Bufo gargarizans. The sequence continues at coordinate 332,255 of NW_025334285.1, forward strand.
CTATTTATGGGGCATCACTATCTGTCTTAAAAACATAGAGATTCAAATTTAGAAAATTTTAGATTTTAAAACATATTGACTCAAATTTACCATTAACATGAAGTACAATGTGTCATGAGAAAACAGTCTCTGAAAGACTTGGATAAGTAAAAGTGTTCCAAAGTTATTACCGCATAAAGTGACACATGTCAATTGTAATAATGCAAATATTGCAGAGAAATATGTTTGAACTACACTCTCTGATGCAGTAATACAAGCCTTTCACTAACACTCGGATGTGCCGATATTTTTGCAGTTATGATAAACATCTTTTGAACTAGACAAACTGATGCTGTTAATGCCTTCAATAACATGGTCATAATTTGTGTCACTGATGTGAAATGCATATGCTACTGCTGTACCCTATCCACCCCATGCCTTGCAACAATCTACGTGTTCAGTTACACGCTTATGGTAATGGCTTTATGATAACATTATTATTGTTGTTTTTATTATTCAATTGGGTTCAAGTGAGGGCTCTGGCTGGGCTACTCAAGGACATTCATAGTTATCTCTAAGCCACTCCTGTGTTTTCCTGGTTGTGTGCTTATAGCCATTGTCTTGTTGGAAGGTGAAGCTTTGGTCCAAAGCACTCTGGATCAGGTATTCTTTAACCTGTTATGGACACAGGGCACTCTGGATCAGGTATTCTTTAACCTGTTATGGACACAGGGCGTACAGGTACTGGTACTTAATTGAGCAGGCACCTGGGGCCAATGCACCGGGGGGTCCTGTGACCCCGCCATGTAGGCGATCGCAGCAAACCGCAGGTCAATTCAGACCTTCAGTTTGCTGCGTTTCCGGGTTATTCGGGTCTCTGAGGACCCGATAACTCGGAACAGGATGGTGATCGGTGGTGTGATAATACACCACCAATCCCCATCCTGCGATCCTGAGAAGTGATGTGACATCACCTCTCAGGATCGGCTCTGATTGGTCGGTTGCAGGGGTGGGAGGTTCAAATTAGAGCAGCGCTCCTCTCTCCTCAGGCTCCCGGACTGAAAAGGAGGAGGAGAGGAGCGCTACTCTAATTTGAACCTCCCACACATCGATCTCCAGCCAGCACCCCCATCTGTCCAGGGATCACCAGATCTGTGCCCAGCACTCCATCTGTGCCCCAGCACCCCCCATCTGTGCAATCAGGTACTTAGGGAAAGGCTAGGGAAAGGTTGGGTTAGGCAGGGATATAAAGGCAAAGTTAGTGGAAGTAAAAAAAAAAAAGTTGGGTATTGCATCACTCTAAATCGAGTGTCTGGGGTCCACAGCACAGCTGTGCGACCCTAAACCCCCCAGGGGTTCTGCAGCTTGCCTATAACCATTTGCCAATAACTCTTGTGCAACACCTATAAGGGTTAGCAAAGTTTGTAAAATCAGTTTTGAATACCTTGAAGGGTGTAGTTTCTTAGATGGGGGGCACTTTTATGGAGTTTCTACTATAGGGGTGCATCAGGGGGGCTTCAAATGGGACCCAGTGTAAATAAACCAGTCCAGCAAAATCTGCATTCCAAAAACCATACGGCGCACCTTTCTCTCTACGCCCTACTGTGTGCCCGTACAGTAGTTTATGGCCACATATTGGGTGTTTCTGCAAATTACAGAATTGGGGCAATAAATATAGCATTTTGTTTGTCTGTTAACCCTTGCTTTGTTGCTGGAAAAAATTTATTAAAATCGAAAATTTGCCAAAAAAATGTAATTCTCAAATTTCATCTCCATTTGCCAATAACTCTTGTGCAACACCTAAAGGGTTAACGACGTTTGTAAAATCAGTTTTGAATACCTTAAGGGGTGTAGTTTCTTAGATGGGGTCACTTTTATTGAGTTTCTACTCTAGGGGTGCATCAGGGGGGCTTCAAATGTGACATGGTGTAAATAAACCAGTCCAGGAAAATCTGCCTTCCAAAAACCATACGGCGCACCTTTCTCTCTACGCCCTACTGTGTGCCCGTACAGTAGTTTATGGCCAGATATTGGGTATTTCTGCAAACTACAGAATCGTGGCAATAAATATAGCATTTTGTTTGGCTGTTAACCCTTGCTTTGTTACTGGAAAAAATGGAATAAAATGGAAAATTTTCCCAAAAATTGAAATTCTCAAATTTCATTCCCATTTGCCAATAACTCTTGTGCAACACCTAAAGGGTTAACGACATTTGTAAAATCAGTTTTGAATACCTTTAGGGGTGCAGTTTCTATAATGGGGTCATTTTTGGGTGTTTTTTTATTATGTAAGCCTCACAAAGTGACCTCAGACCTGAACTGGTCCCTAAAAATTGGGTTTTTAAAAATGTCAGAAAAAATTTAAGATTTGCTTCTAAACTTCTAAGCCTTGTAACATCCCTAAAAACTAATGTCATTCCCAAAATGATCCAAACATGAAGTAGACATTTGGGGAATGTAAAGTAATAACTATTTTTGTAGGTATTACTATGTATTATAGAAGTAGAGAAATTGAAACTTGGAAAAAGTTTTGGGTAAATAAAAATGATTTTTTTTACTTAATTTTACCACTGTCATGAAGTACAATATGTGATGAAAAAAACAGTCTCATAATGGCCTGGATAAGTAAAAGCATTTTAAAGTTATCACCACTTAAAGTGACACTGGTAAGATTTGCAAAAAATGGCCTGGTCCTTAAGGTGAAATAAGGCTGTGTCCTTAAGGAGTTAAAAAATATCTCTGTACTTTGCTCTATTTATCTTTCCCTCAAACCCGACCAGTCTCCCTGTCACCCACTGAAAAACATCCTTACATCATGATGCTTTTACCACCATGCTTAACTGTAGGGATGGTATTGGCCGGGTGATGAGCAGTGCCTGGTTTCCTCCAGAAATGACACTTAGGATTGAGTCCAAAAGTTTCAAACTTGGTTTCATCAGACCAGAGAATCTTGTTTCACCCAGGCTGAGTCCGTTGAGTCCTTTTTTTTTTTTTTGCAAACTGCAGGCTGGCTTTCATGTGTCTTTTAATGAAGAGAGGCTTATTTCTTGCCACTCTGTCATAAAACCCAGTTTAGTTGAGTGCTGCAGTGATGGTTGAGCTTCTGGAAGTTTCTCCCATCTAAACACGGGACCTTTGGATCTCAGCTAGAGTGGGGTAAATGTGAGATTCTTTTAGTTTAGCACAAGGCTCAACATAACATATAAAAAAAAAGTGAAAGGTCTGTAGATTTTCTGAAAGCATTGTATGGCTTATTCAGTAGATATGCCATAAAATTGTGAGATTAACCCCTTAAGGACCGGGCTCATTTTCACCTTAAGGACCAGGCCATTTTTTGCAAATCTGACCAGTGTCACTTTAAGTGGTGATAACTTTAAAACGCTTTGACTTATCCAGGCCATTCTGAGATTGTTTTTTCGTCACATATTGTACTTCATGATACTAGTAAAAAAAAGTCAAAAAAATTAATTTTTTTGCATAATAAAATACCTAATTTACCAAAAATTTGGAAAAATTAGCAAATTTCAAAGTTTCAGTTTCTCTACTTCTGTAATACATAGTAATACCCCAAAAAATTGTGATGACTTAACATTCCCCATATGTCTACTTCATGTTTGAATTATTTTGGGAATGATATTTTATTTTTTGGGGATGTTACAAGGCTTAGAAGTTTAGAAGCAAATCTTGAAATTTTTCAGAAATTTACAAAAACCCAATTTTTAGGGACCACTACAGCTCTGAAGTCACTTTGCGAGGCTTACATAATAGAAACCGCCCAAAAATGACCCCATTCTATAAACTACACCCCTCAAGGTATTCAAAACTGATTTTACAAACTCCGTTAACCCTTTAGGTGTTGCACAAGAGTTATTGGCAAATGGGGATGAAATTTGAGAGTTTCATTTTTTTGCCTAATTTTCCATTTTAACCCATTTTTTCCACTAACAAAGCAAGGGTTAACAGCCAAACAAGACTGTATCTTTATTGCCCTGACTCTGCTGTTTACAGAAACACCCCATATGTGGCCATAAACTACTGTACGGCCACACAGCGGGGCGTAGAGTGAAAGGTGCGCCGTATGGTTTTTGGAAGCCAGATTTTGCTGGACAGTTTTTTTGACACCATGTCCCATTTGAAGCCCCCTGATGCACCCCTAGAGTAGAAACTCCATAAAAGTGACCCCATCTAAGAAACTACACCCCTCAAGGTATTCAAAACTGATTTTACAAACTCCGTTAACCCTTTAGGTGTTGCACAAGAGTTATTGGCAAATGGGGATGAAATTTGAGAATTTCATTTTTTTGCCTAATTTTCCATTTTAACCCATTTTTTCCACTAACAAAGCAAGGGTTAACAGCCAAACAAGACTGTATCTTTATTGCCCTGACTCTACTGTTTACAGAAACACCCCATATGTGGCCATAAACTACTGTACAGGCCACACAGCGGGGCGTAGAGTGAAAGGTGCGCCGTATGGTTTTTGGAAGCCAGATTGTGCTGGACAGTTTTTTTGACACCATGTCCCATTTGAAGCCCCCCTGATGCACCCCTAGAGTAGAAACTCCATAAAAGTGACCCCATCTAAGAAACTACACCCCTCAAGGTATTCAAAACTGATTTTACAAACTTTGTTAACCCTTTAGGTGTTGCACAAGATTCAATGGAAAATAGAGATACAATTTCAAAATTTCACTTTTTTGGCAGATTTTCCATTTTAATATTTTTTTTCCAGTAACAAAGCAAGGGTTAACAGCCAAACAAAACTCATTATTTATGGCCCTGATTCTGTAGTTCACAGAAACACCCCATATGTGGTCGTAAACTACTGTACGGGCACACGGCAGGGCGCAGAAGGAAAGGAATGCCATACGGTTTTTGGAAGGCAGATTTTGCTGGACTGGTTTTTTGACACCATGTCCCATTTGGAGCCCCCCTGATGCCCCCCTAGAGTAGAAACTCCATAAAAGTGACCCCATCTAAGAAACTACACCCCTCAAGGTATTCAAAACTGATTTTACAAACTTTGTTAACCCTTTAGGTGTTGCACAAGATTCAATGGAAAATAGAGATACAATTTCAAAATTTCACTTTTTTGGCAGATTTTCCATTTTAATATTTTTTTTCCTGTAACAAAGCAAGGGTTAACAGCCAAACAAAACTCATTATTTATGGCCCTGATTCTGTAGTTTACAGAAACACCCCATATGTGGTCCTAAACTACTGTACGGGCACACGGCAGGGTGCAGAAGAAAAGGAATGCCATACGGTTTTTGGAAGGCAGATTTTGCTGGACTGGTTTTTTGACACCATGTCCCATTTGAAGCCCCCCTGATGCACCCCTAGAGTAGAAACTCCAAAAAAAGTGACCCCATTTTAGAAAGTACGGAATAGGGTGGCAGTATTGTTGGTACTAGTTTAGGGTACATATGATTTTTGGTTGCTCTATATTACACTTTTTGTGCGGCAAGGTAACAAGAAATAGCTTTTTTGGCATGTTTTTTTTTTTTGTTATTTACAACATTCATCTGACAGGTTAGATCACGTGGTAATTTTATAGAGCAGGTTGTCACGGACGCGGCGATACCTAATATGTATACAATTTTTTTTATTTATGTAAGTTTTATACAATAACTTCATTTTGAAAACCAAAAAATTGTTTAGTGTCTCCATAGTCTAAGAGCCATAGTTTTTTCAGTTTTTGGGTGATTATCTTGAGTAGGGTCTAATTTTTTGCGGGGTGAGATGACAGTTTGATTGGCACTATTTTGGGGTGCATATGACTTTTTGATCGCTTGCTATTACACTTTTTGTGACGTAAGATGGCAAAAAATTGCTTTTTTTACACAGTTTTTTTTTTTTTTTTTTTACGGTGGTCACCTGAGGGGTTAGGTCATGTGATATTTATATAGAGCCGGTCGATACGGACGCGGCGATACCTAATATGTATACTTTATTTTTATTTATGTACATTTTACACAATGATTTTATTTTTGAAACCAAAAAAAATCATGTTTTAGTGTTTCCATAGTCTAAGAGCCATAGTTTTTTCAGTTTTTGGGCGATTATCTTGAGTAGGGTCTCATTTTTTGCGGGATGAGATGACGGTTTGATTGGTACTATTTTGGCGTACATGCGACTTTTTTGATCACTTTTATTACCTTTTTTGGGAAGTAAGGTGGGCAAAATTTCAATTTTCTCATAGTTTTTATTTTTTTATTTTTATGGCGTTCACTGTGCGGGGAAAGTAACATGACCATTTTATAGATCAGGTCGTTACGGACGCGGCGATACCTAATATGTGTAGTGTATTTTATTTTTTTAATTTTTATTCAGTGATAAATGTTTTTTTTTTTTATCTTAACTTTTTTCACTTTTTATTTGATTTTTTTGACCCAGACCCACTTGGTTCTTGAAGATCCAGTGGGTCTGATGTCTGTAAAATACAGAACAGAACCTATATTGGTTTCTGCACTGTATTTTACTTACACTGAACAGGTCTATGCTTTCAGCACAGATCTGTTCAGCACCATGGACAGCAGGACGCCTGATCAGGCGTCCTGTTGCCATGGGAACCTTCCCCGTCTGCTCAGTTATGGTCAGAACTTCGCAGACGGGGAAGGGTAAGGACGGGGTTCTGGGGGGGCTGTCTGGGGGCTCTCTCCTTCTCCCATCGGGGGGCTGCAAAGGCACAGCAGCCCCCCGATCGGAGAGGGAGGGAGCTCCCTCTTACTGTTAACCTTTTCCATACAGCGGTCCGTACGGACCGCTGTATGGAAAGGGTTAAACGGCTGACATCGCATCAACGATGTCAGCCGTTTATACCAGGGTGCCAGCAATGTGCTGGCACCCTGGTATACCCACTGTACACCAACGATTATGCAATGGGAGGCGGGCGGGGGATCGCGATCCCGCCTGCCGCACCGCCCGCCTCCCGCAACGCCCCCACTGCATGCGACACCCCCCCTGCACCACCCGCCGCCATCAAATCGTGCAGGGGTGCAGGGGGGGGTTAACAATATTGATTTCGGGCACTCTGAAGTTTCTGATCCCCGCGGTCAGGGACCGCGGGGATCAGAAACGGCAAAAAGCGCAGCAAACCGCAGGTCTGAATTGACCTGCGGTTTTCTGCGATCGCCGATACGGGGGGGTCAAATGACCCCCCCCTGCGTTGTTACGGGATGCCGGCTGAATGATTTCAGCCGAAATCCCGTTCCGATTAACCCCAGCGGCGCCGGAATTAAGATTTTAAGTTAGGACGTACCGGTACGCCCTTGGTCCTTAAGGACTCGGGAAATAGGGCGTACCGGTACGCCCTATGTCCTTAAGGGGTTAAATTACAACTTTAAAGTAAAACGAGTGAATAAATTTGCTGAGCAGTAGAGAATACCTTTGGTTCTTGAGATTTATGTTAAGGTAGCTAGTTACCTTTGGGATCTACTCATTCTGACTGACATCCCTAAGGCCCCTTTCACACGAGCGAGTTTTCTGCGTGGGTGCAATGCGTGACGTGAAACCATAGCACCCGCACTGAATCCTGACCCATTAATTTCAATGGGTCTGTGTACTTGAGCGTTGTTTTTCACACATCAGTTCTGCGTTGCGTGAAAATTGCAGCATGTTCTATATTCTGTGTTTTTCACGCAGCCCTGGCTCCATAGAAGTGAATGGGGCTTCAGTGAAAAATGCATTGCAACCGCAAGCAAGTGCGGGTGCGATGCGTTTTTCACTGATGGTTGCTAAGAGATGTTGTTTTGTAAACAACATAAAAAAAGCATCAAAAACGCACCCATGCGAAAAAAAACTGAACAACTGAACGCTATCGCAGACACAACTGACTGACCTTGCTTGCAAAATAGTGCGAGTTTCACTGAACGCACCCTGAACGCATTAGGACCTAATCCGTCACCCTCATGTGAAAGAGGCCTAAAGGTTTTGTGAAGTAACGCAGGTATGTCTCCATGTCTCTTGTCCTGGACATGTAAAGACTGCACTGCAGCAAAGTACAGTAGTAGCCATAGATCTCTGTTGGTGGCAGTCATGTTAGCAAGTTTTGTTGCGGTCAAGACACATACTTTTCGAGTCTTAACATTGCACTATGTTGAGGAGACAGTAATTCTGAGCAGCTGTGTTTGCTTCTGTTTTCATCAGACTGACCTTCTAGTGATCTTCTTTAATATGTACACCTGTTCACAAGAAACACAGATCTGGCGCACGCAGCAAACATTACGTCTTTTTTTCTTCTTAAATCTAACCACAATTTTTTATTATATTTTTGCTCTACAATCAGTACTCTGAACAATGTCAGTTCATTAGAGCATGACACACTGACGGTATTAAACCGTATAACTCAATTAATAAAGTTAAGCAGTGCAAACAAAAATCTAATTATTTTGAAGCAGTGTAATGTTTATGACTGAATCACTGCCAGTTAGATGAGTTAGCTAAAATATCATTGGCGTTAATTCTATTAAAGAGCCGATGCCGCATGTACTATGTAATTATGCAATGCTTACGGAGTTGATGGTGTAATAATTAATTTAAAAAACTAATTTACTAGATTATGGAATTCTGTAGATGTGGCCTGAAGAGCTATTCACCTCGCATATAGAGTGAATTTTTTTCAGTAGTTTACCACATAATCACTCACTGCTTACTGGTCTTTGCTACATAGGAATAAATAACGATTAACATTTAAAAAGCTAAAGTTAGGACATTTAAGTCCCATTCTTGGAAAACACTCAAAATACCAAGGAAGGGTAGCCCCCCAAAAAACTTTGCGTAAACTGCACTGCTTTGCAACCTGGTTCGTGGGATTGATCCCGTAAAATCAGAACAGTATAGTTCTATTACCTGTCAATCAGCTTCAGCTTGCTGATTGGGCTTACACAATTCCAACACTAGGAGTTATATGAGACTGGCAACTAATATGAGGGAGCACAGTATGAAATGTATAAGACGGTGGAGAGCTGCCTGGAATAGATGTCAGCAAGAGTAAAACTGTAGTCTGCTAAGCACATGGCCTGCTACTGATTCTATGCTACTCTTGTGCTCTTAGAAGGAGCATATAGGGAGTAACAGTGTGACAAAAAGGTGAACATAATTTCATGGAGCTAGTAGGCTGCCTCCAGGCCTGCCATAGCTGTATTTCTATAACTTGGCCTTAATAGATTGGCTGTCAGTTTTACGGCAATAGACAGGTGGCCTGGATGTGGGGGACTGTGTTGACATCCCTTACTGGGAAAGTGGATTAGTGGTCACTGTGGTTGTGATGACCCAATGACAGTCACAGACACAAAATATGACTAAAGAACATGCAAGTGAGGAGAGGCAGTCCCTCCACACAGTGGAAATGTGATGACTGCAGAAGATACCATTTACTAAAGGTGAGGTGGCTGCAAGTGACAGCTGATGTTTAGTGACAACAAGCATGACCTAAGTTCCAGCTAAGAACTTGGACCCCTAAAGGAAGACAAGACAGTAGAGTTAGAGCAACTGGTTTGAAGAAAAGCCAATGCCCCCTGGGAAGACTAGAGTAATGTCTCGGGCAAGTGTGACAACTCAAAAGGAAGGTCACCCCTAAGGCCCTTTAGGCCAGAACATTGCCCCTGGATCAGGGAGGTCCCCCATGGGACTACTACATTGTATATGGACTGTAAATACAGTAGTTAAAAAGTGAGTGCCTCTACATGAGTATCATTATGCTTATTGTGCCTATTGTGCCGCTCACATACAGTCATCTCCAGGCGTACCATGTTCCTAAGGCTATGTAGAAAGCATTCAGGAGGCACACTCATACTCCAGCCTGCTCATCCAGCAGGCCTGGATATGAACTCAGCAGCTCCGTGATAACTTTTGGGCCACTGCAAGACCCATAATAAGATGGTAAAATGGTTTTCTTATCCTCTGGATAGGTCATTAGTATCTGATCAGTGGGGGTATGACACCAAGGCCGGTCAGCTGTTTTAAAAAGGCACTCCTGTGAGCCGCTGCCTTCTCACAGCTCATGAAGCACACCGCCGTACATTGTATAGAGGCTGTGCTTGGTATTGCAGCTCAGCCCTTTTCACTTGAATGGGGCTGAGCTGCTCCTAGGCCACGTGAATAATGAATGTGATGTCACTGAACTAGGAAAAGCAGAGAGAAGGCCGCTGTGCTCACAGGAGCACTGGTGCCTTCTCAAACTTCTGATTGGCAGGGGTTCAGAGTGTCAGACCCCAACCTATTAGATCCTGAGGATAGGTCATCAGTATTTAAATCAAAGAGCACCCGAGCACAATGTAAATAAATGGGAGAACCCGAGCATTAAACCAGGCACCCCCTGCTCTGAAGAGGGGAGGGTGTCTGGTTCACATGAAAAGGTCAGACATTGTATGGAAACACCACTGAAATGGTTCAGGAACAGCATGGGGAGGATGTCTGGATGCATCGTGAACTCCCAAGTCGCTACTGGGAACGATGTTGTCCGAGTAGTACACCACTTTTACAGACTGACAATAATACGCACAAGACCAATGATAAAAATCGATTTTAGAGAAAAATTGTGAGGAAACATTCTTTCCTATATATTTACTTGTATATAAAGTGCAAGTGCTGCCAAAAATTACAAGGAAGAGGCACTCCGATACAACCTGTATATCACATAAAGGAGGGCCTCATTCACATTGTAGTACAATTGTTCATGTAGTGGGACTCCTACACTCATAAAGCCTATGCACTAAGTTAAAGGGCTGCCAACAATTACAAGGAACCGGCACTCCAATACACCCTTTATTACACATAAAGGAGAACACCCTTGAAAAATGATGATTGATCGCCTGCTGGTGACCCTCAAAAACATTAGGAGCAAGGGCCTGCTGGTGACCCTCTAAAACATAAGGGGTGAGGGCCTGCTGCTGATCTGACCATTTAAAACATTAGGGATGAGGGTCTGCTGCTGAGCTGATATCTAAAAAATTAGGGGTGAGGGCCTGCTGCTGAACTGACCATCTAAAAAATTAGGGGTGACGGTCTGCTGCTGATCGGACCTTCTAAACACTAGGGGTGAGGGTCTGCTGCTGATCTGACCTTCTAAAACATTAGGGGTGAGAGCCTGCTGCTGATCTGACCATGGAAAAAAATTATGGGCGAGAGCCTGCTGCTGAGCTGACCCTCCAAAACATTAGGGGCGAGGGCAGTCGATGGAGGAGGAGGATGAGAAAAGGAAGATTGAAACATATACCCTTTTTTGTGGTGGAAGGGGTGTATGGGAATGCAGTGTATTCAATACACCATAAAAGCCACATTTAAAGTGCCTTTATGTTTAGCCGCTTTCCTCTGGTGGAGTAGAGAAGTCAGGGGCAATCCAGGCCTTGTTCATTTTAAGAGTCAACTGGTCAGCATTTTCAGTTGACAGGTGGATGCGCTTATCAGTTATTATTTCCCCAGCAGCACTAAATACCTACTCTTAACACTAAACACTGGGGTACCGCAAGGCTGTGTGTTGAGCCCTCTCCTTTACTCCCCCTTTACAAATGACTGCAAACCTATTCACAATACCAATAAAATTTGCAGATGACACGACTGCGATAGGCCTAATCTCCAACAATGATGAAACAACCTAGAGGGAAGAGGTTGAGAACCTAGAGAGATGGCGTAAGAACAACAACCTCATACTCAATACCAAGAAAACAAAGGAGCTAATTCTGGATTTTAGGAAGAAGAAACGAAAGGGACACCATACTATTAGCATAAATGGTGGAAACGTGGACATAGTTCAAAGTTTCAGATTCTTGGGAGTTCATATTAGTCAGGACCTGTCATGGATAAAAAAACACAGCAGGAATTACTAAAAAAAGGCCTTCAGAGGCTTCATTTTCTGAGGAGTCTGAAGAAAGCACAACTCCCAAAACAGCTGCTAGTAAATTTTTACAGGTGCACCATAGAATCTGTTATCACATACTGCATTACAGTGTGGTACTCTGGCTGGTCTTCTGGGGACAAGAAGAGCCTTTAAGCGCATCATCAAAATGGCTGGAAGAATCACTGGTACTCTGGAAGTTACTATCACTGGATGACATCTTCACTGCTCATTGCAGCAACAGGGCAAAGATTATCTGCGGGGATTCAACTCACCCCAGCCACAGTCTTTACCGGTAGGTGTCTTAGAGCCCTACATGCCCGCACCACTAGGCTGAAGAACAGATTTTACCCTAAAACAACCAGTCTCCTAAATGCTTAGAGACTATTGCCCCTTCCTAGGATAGAAACTACCACTTACTGAAAGTGACTGCTGCATTCGTGACCCCATGATGATCTCTTGTCTGCAGTGGTCTAAATAACTTTGCTCTTGCTATATATATGCTGTGAACTGTGAATAGTAATGCTTTATGGAATAAACCTGCTATGGGTACTACCCTCTGTAGCAGAGGCAACCGTCTCCTGCTCCTCCTCATCCTCATCAAATTCATGCTGAGAAGACGAAATGAGGGTGGTCTGGCTATCACCCTGTGTACTGTCTTTCCCTATTTCCACCTCTTCCACATGCAAAGCATCCTCCTTCATCATGAGCAGCGAGCATTTCAGTAGACACAGAAGTTACCCTGATAATAGCGGCATTGCCGCTCACCATCTGTGTTGATTCCTCAAAGTTGTGTAAAACCTCACAGAAGTCAGACATCTATGCCCACTCGTTGCTTGTGAAGAGCGGCAGATGACTGGAAAGGTGATGACCATGTTGCAGCTGGTATACCACTACTGCTCTCTGCTGCTCACAAAGCCTGGCCAACATGTGGGACGTGGAGTACCAGCGTGTGCTCAAGTCGCACAACAGTCCGTGAGCTGGCAATTTCAAGTGCTGCTGCAGCGCTGCCAGACTGGTGGCAGCTGTAGATGACTTTCGGAAATGGGCACACACGTGGCACACCTTCACCAGTAGCTCAGGCAAATTGGGTTAGGTTTTGAGAAACCGCTGAACCACTAAGTTTAACACATGGGCTAGGTATGTTATGTGTGTGAGCTTGCCAAGCTCCAAAGCCACCACCAAGTTACGGCCATTATCAGACACAACCATGCTTGGCTCCAGGTTGAGTGGCGAGAGCCACAGCTCAGTCTGGTCCCTTATACCCTGCCACAGCTCTACGGCGGTGTGCTGTTTGTCACCTAAGCAAATAAGTTTCAGCTTGGCCTGTTGCCCCTTCCCCACTGGAGTGCTACACTGCTTCCAGCTACTGACTGATGGCTGACTGGTGCTGCAAGATGACAATTCAGAGGTGGAAGTGGAGGAGGAGAAGGGGGGTTTCAGCCACTAACGTAGGTGGTGGCGGAAATTCTGATGGAAGTAGGGGCCGCAAACGTTGGCATCGGTAGCACCTGTGCTATCCCAGGATACGACTCGCTCCCATCATCCACAACGTTCACCAGTGTGCAATCAGGTAAATGTAGCGTCCCTGTTCACAAGCACTTGTCCATGTATCAGTAGTTAAGTCGACCTTCCCAATAACTGCATTGGTCAGGGCACGGGTGATGTTACGGGACACATGCTGGTGTAAGGCTGGGGCGTCACACTGGGCAAAATAGTTGAGGACTGAGTAACGAGGGACGGCTGCCGCCATCAGGCTGCGAAAAGCCTTAGTGTCCACAAGCCTGAATGGCAACATTTCCAGGGCCAGCAATTTGTAAGGGTGCGCATTTAGTGCTATGGCCTGTGGATGGGTGGCTGGCTATTTGCGCTTTCATTCAAAGGCCTGAGGTATGGACATCTGTACCCTGCGCTGGGACACAGAAGTGGATGTGCTAGCTGATGGTGCAGTGGGGTCACCCGCAGACACTGATTGTGGACCCAGGCGTTCGGCCCACCGATTAGGCTGCTCTGATTTGCCATGTAGCGGATCATGCTGGTGGTGGTGAGGTTGCTAGTGTTCACATCTCTACTCATTTTGGTACGGCACAGGTTGCAAATGACAATTCTTTTATCTTCCGAACTTTCATTAAAAAAAGCGCGAGACTGCGGAACACTTACCCCTTGGCAAGGGAGATTTCTGCAAGGGGGTTCTCTGGGGAACAGTTGCGGGCCTGTTTGGTGTGGCCCGCTTTCTCCCTTTTGCCACCCCACTGCCTCTTCCAGCCTGTTGTGGTGCTACGGATCCCTACCACTCTATACTGCTGTCCTCGCACGGCTTGCCACCTTCCTAGGTTGGGTCAGTGATTTCATCATCCACCACCTCCTCTTCCACTTCCTCACTCTGGTCATCCTCCTGACTTGTTGACCTAACAACAACCTCAGTTATTGACAACTGTGTCTCATTCTCATCATCAACCCCTTGAGACACTAATTGCCGTTGACTTATTGACAACCGTGTCTCATCATCATCATCCACCTCGTGTAACGCTAATTGCCATTCCCCACTGCTATCTTCATCTGACTGTGGATGCTCAAGAGTTTGGAAATCAGGGCACAAGCTCTCCTCATGTCCTTCTTCAACCGGGCTTGGTGAGAGGCCCAAATTAAGGAATGGCGATGAAAAGAGCTCCTCGGAATATCCGAGTGTGGGATCACTTGTTTGCAAAGTCTCTCCATTATGGGAGGATGGAGGATCAGGGTCAGGATTTTGTTGATCAGACTCTTGGCTACTGAGAGTGGACTTTGTGGAAGACAGGGTGGTGCTTAACTGACTGGAAGCATTATTTTCACTGGCTTCACTGTGAGAGATCTGAGAAGATCGGATAGACTTGCGGTACATGAGTCTATCTAACAGATCTTTATGTGTTTCTTTTCTGTTTATTGTTGCTGGCAGGATCCAACCTCTCCACAGGTTCTGTTTGTTATCTATAAAGAGGCTCTATTTTAGTCCGCCTCTTACTGCTGACTTTGCGGTTGGCATTTTCCTTCTGGAGTTCTATGCTGGTTGTTTGTGGATCATCTGCTTCCCTCTCATCTCAAGCTAAGTTCTCCTGTTTCTCCTTGGTGTGTGTGTTGTTTCTAGGTCTCAGGGAGATGCTGGTCCCTTCACGGTGGAAGGTATCGGCTGCCTCATTCCCCGCTCCCTAAGTTAGGGTTTGTGACAGTATCATCAGGGCATAGGTTCCAGCGTATGAGTTTGTCCACCATCAGGACTTTCTCATACTGTCAGCAGTCAGGGAGAGGCTTGGGGATTGTTAGGAGGTTACCATTCCCTCTTCCCTAGCTTTGAGGCCTAGTCTGTTTTCCAGTCGCTGTTTGTTTATTTGTTGTTCCTCTTATCCCCACTTATCTTGACAATTATCTGCTGCAATTCAATTGACCACCTGGTCGCACTGGTGTGATGTTGAGAGTGGTGTCCTGCGCAGCCCTGCAAACTGGGACATGAAGCTAGGTATCGTGGATGAATGTGTTTCTTGTGCTCTGGCAGCAGGCACAGTTTCACCGCACACAGGGCACCGGCCTCTGCGTACACCATCAGCAGAACGGCCGCTTCCCTGTCCTTTACTGCTCGCCTTCCACATATTAAATGGTATATATGCTTGCAAGTATGTCACACGTACAGTAGCACAGGTTTTGTATGCGCAAATAAATTAGACTGAATGTCATTGATATTTAGGATGGGCAAACGTTATACAGGAGATGTAGCACAGGTAATGTCGCTGCCACCAGCAGGGAAAAGATTAGACTAAATGTCACTGATATTTCGGATGCGCTAACGTTATACTGGAGATGTAGCACAAATAATGTCGCCGCCACCAGCGGCAAAAACATTACACTGAATGTCATTGATATTTCGGATGCGCTAACGTTATACCGGAGATCTAGCGCAGGTAATGTCTCTGTCACCAGCGGCAAAAAAATTACACTGATTGTCATTGATATTTCGGATGCGCTAACGTTATACTGGAGATGTAGCACAGGTAATGTGCTGCAACCAGAGACGAAAAAATTTGACTGGATGTCACTGATATTTAGGATGGGCAAACGTTATACAGGAGGTGTTGCACAGGTAATGTCGCTGCCATCAGCAGCGAAACAATTACACTGAATGTCACTGATATTTCAGATGCACTAACGTTATACAGGAGATGTAGCACAGGTAATGTCGCTGCCACCAGCAGGGAAAAGATTAGACTAAATGTCACTGATATTTCGGATGCGCTAACGTTATACTGGAGATGTAGCACAAATAATGTCGCCGCCACCAGCGGCAAAAACATTACACTGAATGTCATTGATATTTCGGATGCGCTAACGTTATACCGGAGATCTAGCGCAGGTAATGTCTCTGTCACCAGCGGCAAAAAAATTACACTGATTGTCATTGATATTTCGGATGCGCTAACGTTATACTGGAGATGTAGCACAGGTAATGTGCTGCAACCAGAGACGAAAAAATTTGACTGGATGTCACTGATATTTAGGATGGGCAAACGTTATACAGGAGGTGTTGCACAGGTAATGTCGCTGCCATCAGCAGCGAAACAATTACACTGAATGTCACTGATATTTCAGATGCACTAACGTTATACTGGAGATTTAGCACAGGTAATGTCGCTGTCACCAGCGGCAAAAAATATTACACTGAATGTCACTGATATTTGGATGCGCTAACGTTATACTGGAGATGTAGCTCAGGTAATGTTGTGGTGGTAATGCATCGGCCAAACAATTGCATGCAATTTAGCGCAGGTTGCGCTAAAAATAAATATTGCTTCCAGATACAATAGTCCTTAAAAGGACTTTTGGGTCTCTACAATAGCACGCAATTTAGCGCAGATTGCGCAGAAAATATATATTGCTGCCAGATACAACATTAGTCCTAAAATAACTTTTGGGTCTCTAACACCAACCCTGCCTAACAAAAAAATGTAATTCAATTCCCTACACTATCTGTCCCTTGTATAGCACAGCTCTCCCTGACTAAGACTGGCCGAACCATGTGTCATCGGGTGCTTTATGTAATGCCAGTGACCAACATGGCTACAGCATTACAGCGAGTAGCAGTACTTACCTGCACGTTTATTGGCTGTGTAGCAGTAAACAAGGGTGCAGGGATGAGACTTGATGTGCCAAGCATCGCGATGCTCGAGCCGAACTGGTGTTTGGCTGAGCATGCTCGATCAACACCAGTAAAGACAGCTTTATGATGTGCCCAAAACGTTGCATTTTTTGTAAACGCTGGATTGATTTAATAAAGGAACCAAAGGAACGTTATATGAATTTTTTATACTATCCTCAGGATAGGTCATTAATATCCAATTGTTCAGTGTCTGACACCCTGCACCCCCACCGATCAGCTGTTACTTGCAGCCTCATGCGTTGGAACTAGCTTTTGAATGGAGAAGGAAGCACAGCTCTGTTCAAAGTGTTGTGGCCGTGGTAGGCTACTGCTGTTCATCTCCCGTTGAAATGCATGGGAGCTGAGATGCAGTAATCCAGCATGACCTCTACAATTTGAATGGAACTGTGTTTCCTGTTCCATTCACAGTGCTAATCCCAGGCTGCAAGGAACAGCAGATCGAGGGAGTACAACATTGGACTCCCACTGATCAGATATTAATGAACTATCCTGAGGATAGGTCATCAATATCAGGAGCCTGGAAAACCCCTTTAAGGGTCTAAAGAGGAACACCCACATTAATGAACTCATAGTTCTGAGATAAGGTTTTTAAAAATGGATTTTCTAAATTGAAGAACTCCTTTTAGTATAGTTTACTGACTTTAGTGGCCCTGCTGAATTTCTAATCTCTTCCTGAAGGTGTTTTATGCCCTATCTTGCTCCTACAGAAATATATTACATAATGTGTTAGCGAGATATGTTTGCTATCTTCACACTGAATAGTTAAGAATTTAAAACAACACTACAGTTTGTAGCATTTAAAATGTGCTTTTTCTTTGTGCTTTGTCCTATACAAAACACTACAGTATAAATATTATGTCATTAGCATACTCTCACAATCTTTGATAACTGTCCTACTGATATTCATTTCTATGGCTACCTAAAACAATATATAAACTTAAAGGCATTCTTGAAAAGGAATTTGCAACAAGCTGTGATAAGCAGGAAAAGGAAAATTGTTATATGGCCTTTACAATGCTAATGCTGGTTTGAAAATATTTCCATGATAAAGATCTTTGTGCCTAGAAATGTAGGAAATATTTGCTGAACTACTTTACAGTTATGATGTGGAGGATGCCACAAACAATATCTGAAAATGCAAGATTAATGTGATTTTGACATCCAACATGATTCCTACTCTTTGCCTGAAAACAAGTATTCTAGATATATGACTATCTGTGTGCACTGTAGAAGTGAATACATGAAAACGAACACAAATGGTGTTAAAGGGTTTCTCAAGGCTTTTTCAGAAAATCCTGGAGTCTTCTCATTTGTGGATAAAAGATCATTTCTGCTGATGCTCCCATCTCCAATGCTCTCAGACTTCGGTTCGCCAATGTACTCAATATAGGTGTCGGGTCCCAGTGGTAGGAGCCACACCTATCAGGCAATGGGGGCATATCCTAGTGATATGTCCCCATTGTCTCAGATAAAACATCCCCTTTAAACCTCATCTACCACTTCTCTGCCCAAGCCTCCAACATAGCCAGATCCATCTGTAGCAGTCTACTGTCCTCTTCCGTGTTAATTACTTTACACAGTTTAGTGTCATCTGCAAAAATTTATATTTTACTATGCAAGCCTTCTACAAAATCATTAATAAATATATTGAAGAGAATAGGGCCCAATACTGACCCCTTTGGTACCCCACTAGTGACAGTGACCCAATCGGAGTGTGTACCATTAATTACCTCCCTCTGTTTTCTATCACTGAGCCAGTTACTTACCCACATATATACATTTTCTCCCAGTACAAGCGTTCTCATTACTAACCTTTTATGTGGCACAGTATCAAATGCTTTGGAGAAGTCAAGATAGATGACATTCATTAACTTGCCGTGGTCAAGTCTAGAACTTTACTCCTCATAGAAACTGATTAGTTTGACAGGACCGATCCCTCATGAAGCCATGTGGATATGACATTATTCGATTATTTTCATTGAGGTATTCCAAGGTAGCTTCTCTTAGAAAACCCTCAAACAATTTACCCATGACAGATGTTCAACTTACTGGCCTATAGTTTCTGGGCTCAGTTTTTGACCCCTTTTTGAATATTGGCACCACATTTGCTAAGTCCCAAACCTGCGGAACTCTCTCTGTCAATATAAAGTCCTTAAATATCATAAATAAGGGTCTGCCTATGACATTACATAATTTTCTTAGAATATGTGGGTGTATGCCATCTGGTCCGAGCGATTTGTCTATTTAATTTTTTTATAAGATGCTGCTCCACTTCTTCCTTGGGTAGTGATGGACGAACATCGGCCGGGACGATTCGCAAACGCACATTCGCGATCAAATATTTGCGAATTGTGCATTCGCAGCGGACCCCATTGACTTTAATGGCAGGCGTACCTGAAAAACCTTCAGGTAATATTTGCAGCCACCAAATACTTACTAGAAGTTTACAAATAGTCCCAAAACATGGACAGTGAAATACTAGAGGGGGATCAATAGCAAAAATTTCCACAAAAATATGTATTTTAATCAGGGGCCATTTGTATGCGTCTTAAAGGGAAACTCTCAAAAATGTGCCCTGGTGGACCTAGAAAAATGTTTTTTTAGGCCACGGGAGTACAGGGCCCAAAAATTAGGCATTCACCTGACAGAAAAGAACAAGTGATTATGTGGCTGGAGGTACATTAGGCGGTTACTGAATAACAATTTTACTGTAGGCCAGTACAGGCCCCAAAAATTAGGCATTCTCCTGATAGAACAGAACAAGTAATTATATGTCTGGAGGTATATTAGACGGTCACTGGATAACAATTTTACTGTAGGCCAGCACAGGCCCCAAAATTTTGGCATTCACTTGACAGAAAAGAACAAGTGATTATCTGGCTGGAGGTATATTAGACTGTCACTGGATAACTATTTTACTGTAGGCCAGTACAGGCCCCAAAAATTAGGCATTCACCTGACAGAAAAGAACAAGTGATTATGTGGCTGGAGGTACATTAGGCGGTCACTGGATAACAATTTTACTGTAGGCCACTGGAGTAGAGGCCCCAAAAATTTGGCATTCACCTGACAGAAAAGGCCTTTTATGCTGCTGTATATACATAAGACAAGGACCATTCTTTGTTCCTCGTGGTGGTGGATATGTGTGGGCTGGTATGAGTAAAGTCAATTACACGTGGTCATCACAGTTGTTAGATTACTCAGAGATCCATGCCTCATTCATTTTTAGAAATGTGAGGTAGTCCACACTGTTGTGAGCTAGGCGAGTGTTCTTATCGGTCACGATCCCCCCTGCTGCGCTGAACTTCCTTTCGGCAGGGCACTCGACAAGGGGCAAGCCAATTGTTCCATGGCAAATTGTGAAAGCTCTGGCCACAGGTCAAGCCTGCACACCCAGTAGTACAGGGGTTCCTCGCTTCTCAGAGCGTCCACATCGGCCGTTAACCCAATGTAGTCGGACACCTGTTGATTTAGGCACTCCCTGAGGCTGGATCTGAAGGGCGGCTGTTGATCAGTTTGTTGCAAGAATGATCTCATAGCTGAAGTGATCAACACATCTTCAAACCGCCCTCTTCTTGCAGGCACGGTAGGATTGGTACCCGCACCTGTTTCGTTGTGGGTGGAAATTCCTCTGCCAGCACCCGCAACAGCACAATGCAGCATCTCTCGCAGCAAGGCCTGGAACTGCTGCATTCTGACACCCCTCGGTGATGCTGGCAACATGTCCGCCATTTTCTGTTTGTACCGGGGGTCTAACTACGTTGCCACCCGCTTCTCGTCCTCTCCCTTTATGCTTTTTATACGGGGGTCCCTCTTCAAACACTGGAGCATGAAGGCCCCCATTTGCACTAAATTGGAAGCGGTGGAGTTCCCTTACTCCTGCTCATCGCCCAGGAGAATGTCATCCTCGGTCTCCTCCCCCCAGTCACGGACAACACCAGGGATCCCCAAAAAGTATAAAGTTCAGCTCAAAGCATGCTCTTTTTGCTCCTCCTCCTCCCCCCAGCCACCGTCCTCCTCTGTCTCCTCTTCAGACTCCTGCTGACTTGTCTCAAATGGAGTAGCCCCCCCCTAGGAATTCATTAAGCATTGCCACTTCCTCATCTTCGAGCTCCTGCTCCTCAACAGCTTGCTCAATGACACAACGCATTGCACGCTTAAGAAAGAAGGTGTAAGGTACGATGTCACTAATGGTGCCCTGGCTGCGACTGACCAGTTTGGTGATCTCATCAAATGGCCTCTCGTGCATGAGCAGCCACTGAAAAGAAACCAAGCTTCCCAGAACCTGTCTTGCTGCAGAGTTCGTACAGTTAGTCAAGCATATACATGGTGGAGTCCCAGCACATCGGGCTGTCACAAATTAGATGTCTGATGGGCAGGTGGTGTCACCGCTAAACGTCAGCAAGGCGAGCCATGGTCGTGTAAGATCTTCTAAATGACCAGAGACTTTTCTGGCCTGCTGCAAGACATCCTGGACCCCGGGGCATTTGGCAACGAATCGCTGCACGACTAAGTTCAGGATGTGTGTCATTTTGCTCTGTTTCAGCGCGCTCAGCAAATTGGCACCATTGTCGCACAACACTTTACCAGCTGTCAAATTGAGCGGGGTTAGCCATTGATCGGTTTGTGACCACAGAGCTGAAAGCAGTGCAGGACCAGTGTGGTTCTTGGCTTCCAGGCACAACAACTGCAGCACAGCATGGCAACGTCTTACCTGGCACGCCAAATAGGTTCTGGGGAGCAGAAGAGGCGGTAGCAGTGGAAAAGGAGTAGTCAGATGAGAAGGAGACAGAGGATTGAGTAGGAGGAGGAGGAGGAGAAGAAGAGGCAGGCCTGTATGCAATCCGTGGAGGTAACACCAAATCCACACAAGTGCCATAGAAACATAGAATGTGTCGGCAGATAAGAACCATTTGGCCCATCTAGTCTGCCCAATATACTAAATACTATGGATAGCCCCTGGCCCTATCTTATATGAAGGATGGCCTTATGCCTATCCCATGCATGCTTAAACTCCTCCACTGTATTTGCAGCTACCACTTCTGCAGGAAGGCTATTCCATGGATCTACTACTCTCTCAGTAAAGTAATACTTCCTGATATTACTTTTAAACCTTTGCCCCTCTAATTTAAAACTATGTCCTCTTGTAGCAGTTTTTCTTCTTTTAAATATTCTTTCCTCTTTTACCTTGTTGATTCCCTTTATGTATTTAAAAGTTGCTATCATATCCCCTCTGTCTCGTCTTTCTTCCAAGCTATACATGTTAAGGTCCTTTAATCTTTCCTGGTAAGTTTTATCCTGCAATCCATGTACCAGTTTAGTAGCTCTTCTCTGAACTCTCTCCAAAGTATCAATATCCTTCTGGAGATATGGTCTCCAGTACTCAGCACAATACTCCAAATGAGGTCTCACTAGTGCTCTGTAGAGCGGCATGAGCACCTCCCTCTTTCTACTGGTAATTCCTCTTGCTATACACCCAAGCATTCTGCTAGCATTTTCTGCTGCTCTGTGACATTGTCTGCCTACCTTTAAGTCTTCTGAAATAATGATCCCTAAATCCCTTTCCTCAGATACTGAGGTTAGGACTGTATCACTGATTTTATATTCTGCTCTTGGGTTTTTACATCCCAGGTGCATTATCTTGCACTTATCAACATTACATTTTAGTTGCCAGATTTTTGACCATTCCTCTAGTTTTCCTAAGTCCTTTTCCATTTGGTGTATTCCTCCAGGAACATCAACCCTGTTACAAATCTTTGTGTCATCAGCAAAAAGACACACCTTACCACTGAGGCCTTCTGCAATTTCGCTGATAAAGATATTAAACAATATGGGTCCCAGAACAGATTCCTGAGGTACCCCACTGGTAACAAGACCTTGGTCTGAATATTCTCCATTGACTACAACCCTCTGTTGCCTGTCCCTCAGCCACTGCCTAATCCATTCAACAATATGGGAGTCCAAGCCCAATGACTGCACTTTATTGATAAGCCTTCTATGTGGGACAGTATCAAAAGCCTTACTAAAGTCTAGATAAGTCTAGATGTCCCATTGCTAGGGCTTATTAGGGACACCGGCCCCACCAGGGTTAGGTATCCGGACGGGGTCGCTCCTTGCGGAGCAAGTACTCCGTATAGGTAGGTAGGGTCGATCAGCCCCTCCCCCATCACTAGGGACACACTAGGGATTAAGTTTCCCGACCCTGCCTACCGTCCATTACCTTCGGTATCATCCTCACTGCACGAAGTTCTGTAACCAGCACCAGCACCCGCCGTGAACCGGACTCCGTACCTGTGACCGTGTCACCTAGGTTCCACCTACCGAGATCGGCCCACTCATCAACCATCCGGGTGAGAACGTTCCATTCTTTGATATTGGTGTTCATTCGTGCATTTGTGTTTGGCCCATTCGGGCCTGTCTACTTAATACTTATATGTTTCCCTTTTTTGTGCCATTTTTTCTAATTGATTACTATTAAATGCTAAGTTTTAATCCCTTTGATCCCCTCAATGGATCAGGTCATATAACTTATTTAATTTGGGATATTTGGTCAAGACTTCAAGCTTGACCTGTGCACTTTTTTGTACCCAATAAAAAAAATCTATAAGATTAGTTTGACATAATCTCCCTGAAGTAAACCCATGCTGTTTTTCATCTTTCAATCCATGGGATTTTAGATGGTCCACAATCCTCTCCTTAAGTATGGTTTCCATTAATTTCCCCACTATTGATGTCAGGCTTACTGGCCTATAGTTGCCCGATTCCTCCATACTACCTTTCTTGTGAATGGGCACAACATTTGCTAATTTCCAATCTTCTGGGACGACTCCCGTTGCCAGTGATTGGTTAAATAAATCTGTTAATGGTTTTGCTAGTTCACCGCTGAGCACTTTTAATAGCTTTGGGTGTATCCCATCAGGCCCCTGTGACTTATTTGTATTAATTTTAGACAGTTGACTTAGAACCTCTTCCTCTGTAAAGACACATGCGTCAAAAGATTCATTAGAATTCTTTCCTAACTGAGGTCCTTCTCCTTCATTTTCCTTTGTAAAAACTGAACAGAAGTATTCATTGAGGCAGTCAGCTAGTTCTTTATCTTCTTCCATATACCTTCCTTCTTTAGTTTTTAATTTGGTAATTCCTTGTTTTAGTTTCCTTTTTTCATTTATGTATCTGAAGAATGCCTTATCACCTTTTTTGCCTGACTGAGCTAATTTCTCTTCTGCCTGTGCTTTAGAAGCTCTTATAACTTGTTTGGCCTCTCTCTGCCTAATCTTATAAATTTGTCTGTCATCCTCGTTTTCTTTTGTTTTATAATTCCTAAATGCTATCTTTTTGTTTTTAATGATTTTGGCCACTTCTGCTGAATACCACAGTGGTCTCTTCCTTTTTTTGCTTTTACTGACAAGCCTAATGCAATTTTCTGTTGCCTTCAATAATGCCACTTTTAAGTAGTCCCATTTCTCCTGGACTCCAATGAAACTGTTCCAGTCTGATAGGGACTCGTATACCACTAATCTAATTTTAGAAAAGTCTGTTTTTCTAAAATCTAAAACTTTTGTTTTTGTGTGGTGTGACTCAGTCACTGTACTTATAGTAAACCACACTGACTGGTGATCACTAGATCCCAAGCTTTCCCCTACAGTAATATCAGATACCAAATTCCCATTTGTGAATACTAAATCTAAAATGGCCTCCTTCCAGGTTGGCTCCTCCACTGCTTGCTGTAGAGATAATCCCAGTAGGGAATTTAGAATATCTGTACTCCTGGCAGAACTACCTATTTTGGTTTTCCCGTTTACATCTGGAAGATTGAAGTCTCCCATAATGATAACTTCCCCCTTCAATGTCATTTTAGCTATTTCCTCAACTAGTAGATCATCTAATTCTTTGACTTGGCTAGGTGGTCTATATATCACACCTACACGAGTTACCTTATGATTATCAAGCTGCAAGGTAACCCAAACTGACTCTAAATTTTTCTCGCTAACTTGTATCAAATTAGATTTTATGCTATCTTTCACATACAGGGCCACCCCTCCCCCTTCTTGCCTTCTCTGTCTTTACTGTATAGAGAGAACCCTGGTATTGATATATCCCAGTCATTACTCCCCTTGAACCACGTCTCAGTAACAGCCACTACATCTATATTCTCAGATGCCATTATAGCCTCAAGTTCATTGATCTTATTTCCTAGACTCCGAGCATTTGTAGACAAGACTCTGACCTTGTCATTTCTTAACCTTTGTGCTACTGGCCTCTTCTGGCATTGTTCCGGGGGGCAGTTGGACTGCTGGATTATCACTATTTTGCCCCCCAGTTTAAATGCTTCTTAGCAAATACTTGGAACTGTTCACCGAGGACATTCATTCCCTTGAGAGACAGATGCAAACCATCTTTCTTGTACAGTTCTTTTCCATTCCAACAAGAGCTAACATGAGACACAAAGCCAAACCCTTGGTTCAGACACCATTCACCAAGCCATACATTGAATTCCTGTCATGCTGAAGGTTCTGCACAGGCAAAACTGCAGAGAATGAAACAGTGGATGCAACCTCCCATATATCCTTTCCAAGTATATGAAAAGCTTCTTTCACCTTTGAAACCTCATTGCAAGCCAGATCGTTTGTCCCAAGATGGAGAAAAACATCCACTTCCCTTTCCTGCTTTGCTTGCCTACCAATATTTAGGATCTGTCATCTATCCCTGCTAGCGGTAGCACCAGGGAGACATCTCACAACACCATTCTCCTCCAACTTCACACCTCTTATGATGGAATCGCCCACCAACAGCTGCTTACTATCAATCCTCACCTTCTCCTTTTTGTCTTTGGCTGCAGTCTTGCATACTTTAGGCATGGGAGATGATTGTTTCTCACCCACTGTGCTTGAGCCATCCTCCATGTTTCTCTTGCACTCTGAAAGTGCTGCAAATGAATTATGGTGAGCCACAGACTGTGGGACATGCCTTCTATCCACAACTCTCAGTCTACCTGAACCTACAGTAACCCATCTTCCATTTCTAGGGGGCCTCTGTGGCAGTGGCATTGCAATGTTCTCAGCCTGAGTTTGTTTAATGGTTAATTTAAAAATCTCGTATTTCAAATAGGTAATTTCCTGCTGCATTATGGAGAGCTGTCTACAGATCAGACAGTATCCAAACCTCTGAAGAGTGGAACCTGAAATAAAAGCACAATTCCTGCACAGAACCAGGTCTGCCATTGTAAAGAGGGGAAAGATTTTAAACAAACAAATCTTACTTGTTTAGATTGTATCCACCTCCAGATTACCTCCTGAGTATCACCTGAATATCTCCAATGCACTTATATCAAGCAGCACTTGAAATAGCGGCAAGCTATAATTAGCAAGCTAATACTGTGTGGATATATATACACACACTCCCACAAAGGCTCCTCCCCCAACAGCAAATTAACACCTTACTTGCCTATGCTCATTTGCAATCAGACAATAGAGATGCTGTGTCTAGCAAATGCCTTACCTCTTTTGAAACACAGTGTCTGAGTATTCACCAGAAACACCACTGAAGTTCTGCTACAGTGGAAAAACTCAGAGTTAGACTGTTAGTCTCCTGAATATCTCCAATGCACTTATAACAAGCAGCACTTGAAATAGCAGAAAGCTATGGGTTACATACTTGACGGCCGTCAGAAGGTTCACCCCGTGGGCAGTAAGTTATGTACCTTCCCTGCCCGCGTTTGCTAGACCAAGTGTCTGTGGTCAGATGTATCTTGGCACTGACACTGCGTGCCAGAGATATATTCACTTGCCATATTGCTCTGGGATGCCCTTCTGGGAGAAATATTTCATTCCAGGGACTTTCCATTGCAGTGTGCCAATGACCACAAATTTTCTAAAGGCCTCTGAGTCCACCAGTTTATATGGCAGAAGTTGGCGGGCTAGCAGTTCTGACAAGCCAGAGGTCAGACGTTGAGAAAGAGGGTTATCCAGCGTCATCAACTTTTTACGCTTGAACATTTGGGCCACGGAAGCCTGCCTTCTGCCAGATGAATGAGACGACGGCAAGATGGAAGGTGGAGTGGAGGAAAAATAGGAGGAGAGAGAAGGACAAAGAAGAGGCAGGACGTTGAGCGTCGGGAGTGTGGCTTTGTGAGATCTGACGGCGTTGCTCCTACTGGGCTCGGTGACGGGAGGCCAGGTGCCTTCTTAAGGCAGTCGTCCCTAGGTGAGTGTTGGGATTACCCCGACTTATGCTTTGACAGCACAAGATGCAGATGGCAACACTATTGTCAGCAGCTGACACTTTTAAAAAAGCACTGTGGAGCCATGTGCTCCTGGGAGTGCAAGATGTGACCGTGCATGGTGAATAGCTCGCTCTAGATCCATTTGCAGTCTGCTTTTTGCCTCCTGTGCACTGCGAGTTCTGCCTGCTTCTCCACCTTTTCCTCCCTATTTGCTGCTTGAACTCCCCTCCTCTTCCTTTCTTGTGGGCACCCACGTGACGTCCATCGACACATGATCATCATCACCTTCACCACCACTGACATTAGAGATCTCAGAGTAAGCAGCAACAGCCGGGACCCTCCTTGGGCTGCTTTGGGTACTTTTGTCAGACAGCTGGGTGGTGGCCGTTGCTACCTCCTCTTCCTCATCCAATGCAAGAATGGCTGCGCATCGGTAAGTTCTGGGAATGGATGGGAAAATAGTTCCTGACTCGAGTGGAGGGGCTATGGTGGTAGTGGTGGTGTCTTTTGGGGTGCACACAGCAGAGAGTGAGGAGAATGCAGATACAAAGGATAAGGCGGATGTAAAAGTGGAAGGCTGAGTAAGCCACTCAACCAACTCTGGTGCGTCCTTTGATGTAATTGCACGCACCTTCTCCAACTTCCCACTTAAGCTCTGGCCTGGTGCACATGCCTGACCCCTACCACCCCTGCGGAATAGCCTGCCTCTTCCTCTGCCTGTCATTTTCAAAATGACCCTGTGCCAAAGTCCATAGATAAAAGCAGTATTTGTGGAAGCAGGTATATCGCAGGCCTCAATCAGTATTTCGTGGAAGTTGGTATATCAAACCTCTTAATCAATAATTTGCAATTTTTGAAAGCAGGTGTATCGCAGGCCTCAATCAATATTTCGTGGAAGCAGGTATATCAATTCCCTTAATCAGAATTTTGTAGAAGCAGATGTATAGCAGGCCTAAATCATTATTTGGTGGAAGCAGGTATATCAATCCCCTTAATCAGTATTTTGTGGAAGCAGGTATATCGCAACCCTC
Source organism: Bufo gargarizans (assembly GCF_014858855.1). NCBI lineage: Eukaryota > Metazoa > Chordata > Amphibia > Anura > Bufonidae > Bufo > Bufo gargarizans. Next base: position 360,508 of record NW_025334285.1, read on the forward strand.
AATCTGTATTTTGTGGAAGCAGGCATATCAAACCCTTAATTCAGTATTTTGTGGAAGCAGGTATACCGCACCCCTCAATTAGTATATTGTGGAAGCAGGCATATCAAATCCATTAATCAGTATTTTGTGGAAGCAGGTATATCGCACCCATCAATCAGCATTTTGTGGAAACAGGAATATAGAACCCCTTAATATTTTGTGGAAGCAGGTATATCGCACCCATCTATCAGTATTTTGTGAAAGCAGGTATATCAAACCCCTTAATCTGTATTTTGTTGAAGCAGGTGTATTGCAGGCCTCAATCAATATTTGGTGGAAGCAGGTATATCAATCCCCTTAATCAGTATTTTGATGAAGCAGTAGTATCATAGGTCTAAAAAAATATTTGGTGGAAGCAGATATAATGCACCCCTCAATCAGTATTTTGCGGAAGCAGGTGTATTGCAGGCCTCAATAAGTATTTGGTGGAAGCAGGAGTATCGTAGGCCTCAATCAATATTTGGTAGAAGCAGGTATGGATGAAGTGGAGTTAACACTCCTGTTTTCTGAGATTTCTGAGTTGTGTTATCTAATCTAAGCAAACACCTTCAATTGCTTTTCAATGGCTTTTGTCTCAAGATAACACAATGAATTAAGACATTTGAGTTAAGAGCTGGAGTGCTAATCCTGCTACATCTGTATATTGCACCCCTCAATCAGTATTTTGTGGAAGCAGGTGTATCGTAGGCCTCAATCAATATTTGGTGGTAGCTGGTATATCAATCCCCTTAATCAGTATTTTGTGGAAGCTGGTGTATCAATCCCCTTAATCAGTATTTTGTGGAAGAAGGTATATCACAGGTCTCAATCAGTATTTGGTGGAAACAGGTATATCAAACCTCTAATCAGTATTTTGTGGAAGCAGGTATATATCACACCCCTCAATAAGTATTTTGCGGAAGCAGGTATATCAAACCCATTAATCTATATTTGGTGGAAGCAGGTACAAACCGGATTCCAAAAAAGTTGGGACACTATACAAATCGTGAATAAAAACTGAATGCAATGATGTGGAGGTGCCAACTTCTAATATTTTATTCAGAATAGAATATAAATCACGGAACAAAAGTTTAAACTGAGAAAATGTACCATTTTAAGGGAAAAATATGTTGAATCAGAATTTCATGGTGTCAACAAATCCCAAAAAAGTTGGGACAAGGCCATTTTCACCACTGTGTGGCATCTCCCCTTTCTTCTTACAACACTCAACAGACGTCTGGGGACCGAGGAGACCAGTTTCTCAAGTTTAGAAATAGGAATGCTCTCCCATTCTTGTCTAATACAGGCCTCTAACTGTTCAATCGTCTTGGGCCTTCTTTGTTGCACCTTCCTCTTTATGATGCGCCAAATGTTCTCTATAGGTGAAAGATCTGGACTGCAGACTGGCCATTTCAGTACCCGGATCCTTCTCCTACGCAGCCATGATGTTGTGATTGATGCAGAATGTGGTCTGGCATTATCTTGTTGAAAAATGCAGGGTCTTCCCTGAAAGAGATGACGTCTGGATGGGAGCATATGTTGTTCTAGAACCTGAATATATTTTTCTGCATTGATGGTGCCTTTCCAGACATGCAAGCTGCCCATGCCACACGCACTCATGCAACCCCATACCATCAGAGATGCAGGCTTCTGAACTGAGCGTTGATAACAACTTGGGTTGTCCTTGTCCTCTTTGGTCCGGATGACATGGCGTCCCAGATTTCCAAAAATAACTTAGAATCGTGACTCGTCTGACCACAGAACAGTCTTCCATTTTGCCACACTCCATTTTAAATGATCCCTGGCCTCAGTGAAAACGTCCTGAGCTTGTGGATCTTGCTTAGAAATGGCTTCTTCTTTGCACTGTAGAGTTTCAGCTGGCAACGGCGGATGGCACTGGTGGATTGTGTTCACTGACAATGGTTTCTGGAAGTATTCCTGAGCCCATTCTGTGATTTCCTTTACAGTAGCATTCCTGTTTGTGGTGCAGTGTCGTTTAAGGGCCCGGAGATCACGGGCATCCAGTATGGTTTTACGGCCTTGACCCTTACGCACAGAGATTGTTCCAGATTCTCTGAATCTTCGGATGAATGTTATGCACAGTTGATGATGATAGATGCAAAGTCTTTGCAATTTTTCGCTGGGTAACACCTTTCTGATATTGCTCCACTATCTTTCTGCGCAACATTGTGGGAATTGGTGATCCTCTACCCATCTTGGCTTCTGAGAGACACTGCCACTCTGAGAAGCTCTTTTTATACCCAATCATGTTGCCAATTGACCTAATTAGTGTTAATTGGTCTTCCAGCTCTTCGTTATGCTCAAATTTACTTTTTCCAGACTCTTATTGCTACTTGTCCTAACTTTTTGGGGATTTGTTGACACCGTGAAAATTTGAATCAACATATTTTTCCTTTAAAATGATACATTTACTCGGATTAAACGTTTGATCTGTCATCTACGTTCTATTACAAATAAAATATTGACATTTGCCATCTCCACATCATTGCATTCAGTTTTTATTCACAATTTGTTTAGTGTCCCAAATTTTTTTGGAATCCGGTTTGTATATAAAAACCACTTATTCAGTATTTTGTGGAAGCAGGTATATAAAAACCACTTATTCAGTATTTTGTGGAAGCAGGTATTATAGAACCACTTAAACAATATTTGGTGGAAGCATTTATATTGCACCCCTCAATCAGTATTTTGTGGTAGCAGGTGTTTCGCAGTCCTCAATCAATATTTGGAGGAAGCAGGTATATCAATCCACTTAATCAGTATTTTGTGGAAGAAGGTATATCAACTCCCTTAATCAGTATTTTGTGGAAGCAGGTGGATCGCAGGCCTCAATCAATATTTGGTGGAAGCAGGTATATCAATCCACTTAATCAGTATTTTGTGGAAGAAGGTGTATTGCAGGCCTCAATAAGTTTTTGGTGGAAGCAGGAGTATCGTAGGCCTCAACCAATATTTGGTGGAAGCAGGTATATTGCACCCCTCAATCAATATTTGATGGAAGCTGGTATGTCAATCCCCTTAATCAGTATTTTGTGAAAACGGGTGTATCGCAGGCCTCAATCAATATTTTGTGGAAGTAGGTATATCGCACCCTTCAATCAGTATTTTGTTGAAACAGGTATATAGAACCGTATATTTTGTTAAAGCAGGTATATAAAAACCACTCATTCAGTATTTTGTGGAAGCAGGTATATAAAAACCACTTATTCAGTATTTTGTGGAAGCAGGTATTATAGAACTACTTAAACAATATTTGGTGGAAGCATTTATATTGCACCCCTCAATCAGTATTTTGTGGTAGCAGGTGTATCGCAGTCCTCAATCAATATTTGGTGTAAGCAGGTATATCAAACCCTTTAATCAGTATTTTGTGGAAGCAGGTGTATCTCAGGCCTCAATCAATATTTGGTGGAAGCAGGTATATCAATCCCTTTAATCAGTATTTTGTGGAAGCAGGTATATAGAACACCTTAATATTTGGTGGAAGCGGGTATATCAAACCCCTTAATCAGTATTTTGCAGAAGAAGGTATATTGTAGGCCTCAATCAATATTTGGTAAAAGCAGGTATATCAATACTCTTAATTTGTATTTTGTGAAAGCAGGTGTATCGCAGGCCTCAATTAATATTTCGTGGAAGTTGGTATATCAATCCCCTTAATCAGTATTTTGTGGAAGCAGGAGTATCACAGGCCTCAATAAATATTTGGTGGAAGCAGGTATATCAATCCATTTAATCAGTATTTTGTGGAAGCAGGTATATCAATACCCTTAATCAGTATTTTGTGGAATCAGGTGTATTGCAGGCCTCAATAAGTATTTGGTCGAAGCAAGTATATCAAACCACTTAATCAGTATTTTGTAGAAGCAGGTGTATCTTAGGCCTCAATCAATATTTGGTGGAAGCAGGCATATCAATTCTCTTACACCTGATTCCACAAAATAATGATTAAGGGAATTGATATACCTGCTTCCACAAAATACTGATTAAAGAGATTGATATACCTGCTTCCACCAAATATTGATTGAGGCCTAAGATACACCTGCTTCCACAAAATAATGATTATCGCAGGCCTCAATCAGTATTTGGTAGAAGCAAGTATATCAATCCTCTTAATTTGTATTTTGTGAAAGCAGGTGTATCGCAGGCCTCAATCAATATTTGGTGGAAGCGCGAATATCAATCCCCACACAGCAGAGAATGAGGAGAATGCAGATACAAAGAATAAGGAGGATGTAAAAGCGGAAGGCTGAGTGAGCCACTCAACCAACTCTGGTGCGTCCTTTGACGCAATTGCACCTTCTCCAACTTCCCACTTAAGCTCTGGCCTGGTGCACATGCCTGACCCCTACCAGCCCTGCGGAATAGCCTGCCTCTTCCTCTGCCTGTCATTTTCAAAATGACCCGGTGCCAAAGTCCATAGATAAAAGCAGTATTTGTGGAAGCAGGTATATCACAGGCCTCAATCAGTATTTCGTGGAAGTTGGTATATCAAACCTCTTAATTAATAATTAGTAATTTTTGGATACAGGTGTATCGCAGGCCTCAATCAATATTTCGTGGAAGCAGGTATATCAATCCCCTTAATCAGTATTTTGTGGAAGCTGGTGTATCGCAGGCCTCAATCAGTATTTTGTGGAAGCAGGTATATCAATTCCCTTAATCAGTATTTTGTGGAAGCAGGTGTATCACAGGCCTCAATCAGTATTTGGTGGAAACAGGTATATCAAACCTCTAATCAGTATTTTGTGGAAGCAGGTATATAGAACCCCTTAATCAATATTGTCACAACCATGTTTATGGCTGTGACTCCTTAGGAGCCGCATACAGTTGCCCGCGGTTTGGGTTGTAGTGTCAACCGCAGCTGGAGGCATAATGGTGTTTAGCCTCAAGTGCGGTTGCCGCGGACAACAGGTATGTGTGCGGTCCCCTTGGAGTTGTGTGTGTGTTTGTATGCACTTTTGTATGTCTGTGTGCACTCTGTTTTATGTTTGGTGTGCACTGACATCTTTCCTTCACTGTGGTTGTCCGTGGCAACGTTTGGTTGTATAGTGTACATGTGGTGGCAGTGTCCCGGCCTTCGGGCTGACTCCCAGGATACGGTTGCCACCCATGTCATTGCCTGCGGCAACAGCCACAGTGTGTTCGTTGTTTGGACACTTCCCCTTTAGGTTGTGTTTTCCCTTCTGTGGTTTTGGAAGGGTTAACTCCCATTTCTGTGTGTGTGAGTCACGGGGTGTGTCTGACTGTTGGGTGTGGCCTCTTGGCCCTATAAAGCCTCAGTTGTAGGCAGTAGTCAGAGAGGGTGCTTCAGCCATGCTTGCTGGAGACATCCTCCTGGTTACTTACCAACTGCCAGTGGGGGCCATCCTTCTGGTCATAGCAAAAATAATAATGTCGTTTGGTGTTTAGTAGATGTGTTTGTCTTTATTGCACCTATGGTCCTGGGTTCCCGTGTGATGTGTGTTGTGTGCTGAGTCCTTTTGTTTGTGGATAGCAGTACTTCCACATGGGTTCCAGGCTTTGTGTCTGAGGCAGGTGAGTGTTGTATTTGTGGCAAGTACCTGCCATTGCCATAGGTTGTATTTGTTCTCCCTTCCTTGCAGCTTGGCCAGTGAGACTCCTGTTCCTCCGTATCCAGAAGGAACAGGTTGTCTTACCCTGACTCCTAGTCCAGGGACCGGTCGGAGGGTGAGTTAGGGATCCGAGGTTCCTGAGCATGGGTCCTCCTACCTTAAAGGTCGGCCCATGCAGCTAGGAGTTAGGGTCAGGTTAGGGACACTTTAGGAGGTGACCTGCTCCCTAATCCTGTCATCCTGGTCGAGCAGCGACCATCTTCCGCCATCGCACGGCTGAGGGTTTTCACCATCCTCAGCCGTGACAAATATTTGGTGGAAGCAGGTATATATCACACCCCTCAATAAGTATTTGGTGGAAGCAGATATATCAAATCCCTTAATCAGTATTTTGTGGAAGCGGGTATATCGCACCGCTCAATAAGTATTTTGTGAAAACAGGTATATAGAACCGCTTAATCAATATTTGGTCGAAGCAGGTATATCGCACCCCTCAATTAGTATTTTGTGGAAGCAGGTATATAAAAAAACCTTAATCAATATTTTGTGGAAGCATGTATATATCACCCCTCAATCTGTATTTTGTGGAAGCATGTATATCAAACCCCTTAATCAGTATTTTGTTGCAGCAGGTGTATTGCAGGCCTCAATCAATATTTGGTGGAACCAGGTATATCAATCCCCTTAATCAGTATTTTGTGGAAGAAGGTGTATTGCAGGCCTCAATAAGTATTTGGTCGAAGCAAGTATATCAAACCACTTAATCAGTATTTTGTGGAAGCAGGTATATCGCAACCCTCAATTTGTATTTTGTGGAAGAAGGTATATCAAACCCCTTAATCGGTATTTTGTGGAGGCAGGTTTATCGCACCCCTCAATCAGTATTTTGTGGAAACAGGAATATAGAACAACTGAATCAATATTTGGTGGAAGCAAGTATATCACACCCTTGAATCTGTATTTTGTGGTAGCAGGTATTTCAAACCCTTAACTAGTATTTTGTAGAAGCAGGTATATCGCACCCTTCAATCAGTATTTTGTTGAAACAGGTATATAGAACCGCTTAATCAATATTTTGTTGAAGCAGGTATATAAGAAACCACTTATTCAGTATTTTGTGGAAGCAGGTATATCGCACCCCTCAATCTGTAGTTTGTGGAAGCAGGTATTATAGAACCTCTTAATCAATATTTGGTGGAAGCAGTTATATTGCACCCCTCAATCAGTATTTTGTGGAAGATGGTATATCAATCCCCTTAATCAGTATTTTGTAGAAGCTGGTGTATTGTAGGCCTCAATCAATATTTGGTGGCAGCTGGTATATCAATCCACTTAACCAGTATTTTGTGGAAGCAGGTATCTCACAGGCCTAAATCAGTTTTTAGTGTAAGCAGATATATCAAACCCCATAATCAGTATTTTGTGGAAGCAGGTGTATCTCAGGCCTCAATCAATATTTGGTGGAAGCAGGTATATTGCACCCGTCAATCAGTATTTTGTGGAAGCAGGTATATAGAACACTTTAATATTTGGAGGAAGCAGGTATATAAATTCCTTTAATCAGTTTTTTGTGGAAGCAGGTGTATCATAGGCCTCAATTAATATTAGGTGGAAGCAGGTATATTGCACCTCTCAATCAGTATTTTGTGGAATCAGGTGTATCGTAGGCCTTAATTATTATTTGGTGGAAGCAGGTATATCAATCTCCTTAATAAGTATTTTGTGAAAGCTGGTGTATCGCAGGCCTCAATCAATATTTGGTGGAAGCAGGTTTATCGATCACTTTAATCGATTCCCTTAATCAGTATTTTGTGGAAGCTGGTGTATCGCAGGCATCAATCAGTATTTGATTGAAGCTGGTATATCAAACCCCATAATCAGTATTTTGTAGAAGCAGGTATGTAGAACCCCTTAATATTTGCTGGAAGCAAATATATCAAACCTCTTAATTAGTATTTTGTGGAAAAAGGAGTAATGCAGGCCTCAATCAATATTTGGTGGAAGCAGGTATATCAATCCCCTTAATTTGTATTTTGTGAAAGCAGGTGTATCGCAGGCCTCAATTAATATTTCGTGGAAGTTGGTATATCAATCCCCTTAATCAGTATTTTGTGGAAGCAGGAGTATCACAGGCCTCAATAAATATTTGGTGGAAGCAGGTATATCAATCCATTTAATCAGTATTTTGTGGAAGCAGGTATATCAATACCCTTAATCAGTATTTTGTGGAATCAGGTGTATTGCAGGCCTCAATAAGTATTTGGTCGAAGCAAGTATATCAAACCACTTAATCAGTATTTTGTAGAAGCAGGTGTATCTTAGGCCTCAATCAATATTTGGTGGAAGCAGGCATATCAATTCTCTTACACCTGATTCCACAAAATAATGATTAAGGGAATTGATATACCTGCTTCCACAAAATACTGATTAAAGAGATTGATATACCTGCTTCCACCAAATATTGATTGAGGCCTAAGATACACCTGCTTCCACAAAATAATGATTATCGCAGGCCTCAATCAGTATTTGGTAGAAGCAAGTATATCAATCCTCTTAATTTGTATTTTGTGAAAGCAGGTGTATCGCAGGCCTCAATCAATATTTGGTGGAAGCGCGAATATCAATCCCCACACAGCAGAGAATGAGGAGAATGCAGATACAAAGAATAAGGAGGATGTAAAAGCGGAAGGCTGAGTGAGCCACTCAACCAACTCTGGTGCGTCCTTTGACGCAATTGCACCTTCTCCAACTTCCCACTTAAGCTCTGGCCTGGTGCACATGCCTGACCCCTACCAGCCCTGCGGAATAGCCTGCCTCTTCCTCTGCCTGTCATTTTCAAAATGACCCGGTGCCAAAGTCCATAGATAAAAGCAGTATTTGTGGAAGCAGGTATATCACAGGCCTCAATCAGTATTTCGTGGAAGTTGGTATATCAAACCTCTTAATTAATAATTAGTAATTTTTGGATACAGGTGTATCGCAGGCCTCAATCAATATTTCGTGGAAGCAGGTATATCAATCCCCTTAATCAGTATTTTGTGGAAGCTGGTGTATCGCAGGCCTCAATCAGTATTTTGTGGAAGCAGGTATATCAATTCCCTTAATCAGTATTTTGTGGAAGCAGGTGTATCACAGGCCTCAATCAGTATTTGGTGGAAACAGGTATATCAAACCTCTAATCAGTATTTTGTGGAAGCAGGTATATAGAACCCCTTAATCAATATTGTCACAACCATGTTTATGGCTGTGACTCCTTAGGAGCCGCATACAGTTGCCCGCGGTTTGGGTTGTAGTGTCAACCGCAGCTGGAGGCATAATGGTGTTTAGCCTCAAGTGCGGTTGCCGCGGACAACAGGTATGTGTGCGGTCCCCTTGGAGTTGTGTGTGTGTTTGTATGCACTTTTGTATGTCTGTGTGCACTCTGTTTTATGTTTGGTGTGCACTGACATCTTTCCTTCACTGTGGTTGTCCGTGGCAACGTTTGGTTGTATAGTGTACATGTGGTGGCAGTGTCCCGGCCTTCGGGCTGACTCCCAGGATACGGTTGCCACCCATGTCATTGCCTGCGGCAACAGCCACAGTGTGTTCGTTGTTTGGACACTTCCCCTTTAGGTTGTGTTTTCCCTTCTGTGGTTTTGGAAGGGTTAACTCCCATTTCTGTGTGTGTGAGTCACGGGGTGTGTCTGACTGTTGGGTGTGGCCTCTTGGCCCTATAAAGCCTCAGTTGTAGGCAGTAGTCAGAGAGGGTGCTTCAGCCATGCTTGCTGGAGACATCCTCCTGGTTACTTACCAACTGCCAGTGGGGGCCATCCTTCTGGTCATAGCAAAAATAATAATGTCGTTTGGTGTTTAGTAGATGTGTTTGTCTTTATTGCACCTATGGTCCTGGGTTCCCGTGTGATGTGTGTTGTGTGCTGAGTCCTTTTGTTTGTGGATAGCAGTACTTCCACATGGGTTCCAGGCTTTGTGTCTGAGGCAGGTGAGTGTTGTATTTGTGGCAAGTACCTGCCATTGCCATAGGTTGTATTTGTTCTCCCTTCCTTGCAGCTTGGCCAGTGAGACTCCTGTTCCTCCGTATCCAGAAGGAACAGGTTGTCTTACCCTGACTCCTAGTCCAGGGACCGGTCGGAGGGTGAGTTAGGGATCCGAGGTTCCTGAGCATGGGTCCTCCTACCTTAAAGGTCGGCCCATGCAGCTAGGAGTTAGGGTCAGGTTAGGGACACTTTAGGAGGTGACCTGCTCCCTAATCCTGTCATCCTGGTCGAGCAGCGACCATCTTCCGCCATCGCACGGCTGAGGGTTTTCACCATCCTCAGCCGTGACAAATATTTGGTGGAAGCAGGTATATATCACACCCCTCAATAAGTATTTGGTGGAAGCAGATATATCAAATCCCTTAATCAGTATTTTGTGGAAGCGGGTATATCGCACCGCTCAATAAGTATTTTGTGAAAACAGGTATATAGAACCGCTTAATCAATATTTGGTCGAAGCAGGTATATCGCACCCCTCAATTAGTATTTTGTGGAAGCAGGTATATAAAAAAACCTTAATCAATATTTTGTGGAAGCATGTATATATCACCCCTCAATCTGTATTTTGTGGAAGCATGTATATCAAACCCCTTAATCAGTATTTTGTTGCAGCAGGTGTATTGCAGGCCTCAATCAATATTTGGTGGAACCAGGTATATCAATCCCCTTAATCAGTATTTTGTGGAAGAAGGTGTATTGCAGGCCTCAATAAGTATTTGGTCGAAGCAAGTATATCAAACCACTTAATCAGTATTTTGTGGAAGCAGGTATATCGCAACCCTCAATTTGTATTTTGTGGAAGAAGGTATATCAAACCCCTTAATCGGTATTTTGTGGAGGCAGGTTTATCGCACCCCTCAATCAGTATTTTGTGGAAACAGGAATATAGAACAACTGAATCAATATTTGGTGGAAGCAAGTATATCACACCCTTGAATCTGTATTTTGTGGTAGCAGGTATTTCAAACCCTTAACTAGTATTTTGTAGAAGCAGGTATATCGCACCCTTCAATCAGTATTTTGTTGAAACAGGTATATAGAACCGCTTAATCAATATTTTGTTGAAGCAGGTATATAAGAAACCACTTATTCAGTATTTTGTGGAAGCAGGTATATCGCACCCCTCAATCTGTAGTTTGTGGAAGCAGGTATTATAGAACCTCTTAATCAATATTTGGTGGAAGCAGTTATATTGCACCCCTCAATCAGTATTTTGTGGAAGATGGTATATCAATCCCCTTAATCAGTATTTTGTAGAAGCTGGTGTATTGTAGGCCTCAATCAATATTTGGTGGCAGCTGGTATATCAATCCACTTAACCAGTATTTTGTGGAAGCAGGTATCTCACAGGCCTAAATCAGTTTTTAGTGTAAGCAGATATATCAAACCCCATAATCAGTATTTTGTGGAAGCAGGTGTATCTCAGGCCTCAATCAATATTTGGTGGAAGCAGGTATATTGCACCCGTCAATCAGTATTTTGTGGAAGCAGGTATATAGAACACTTTAATATTTGGAGGAAGCAGGTATATAAATTCCTTTAATCAGTTTTTTGTGGAAGCAGGTGTATCATAGGCCTCAATTAATATTAGGTGGAAGCAGGTATATTGCACCTCTCAATCAGTATTTTGTGGAATCAGGTGTATCGTAGGCCTTAATTATTATTTGGTGGAAGCAGGTATATCAATCTCCTTAATAAGTATTTTGTGAAAGCTGGTGTATCGCAGGCCTCAATCAATATTTGGTGGAAGCAGGTTTATCGATCACTTTAATCGATTCCCTTAATCAGTATTTTGTGGAAGCTGGTGTATCGCAGGCATCAATCAGTATTTGATTGAAGCTGGTATATCAAACCCCATAATCAGTATTTTGTAGAAGCAGGTATGTAGAACCCCTTAATATTTGCTGGAAGCAAATATATCAAACCTCTTAATTAGTATTTTGTGGAAAAAGGAGTAATGCAGGCCTCAATCAATATTTGGTGGAAGCAGGTATATCAATCCCCTTAATCAGTATTTTGTGGAAGCAGGTGTATCGCACCCATTAATCAATATTTGGTGGAAGCAGGTATATCGCAACCCTCAATCTGTATTTTGTGGAAGCAGGCATATCAAACCCTTTAATCAGTATTTTGTGGAAGCAGGTATATTGCACCCCTCAATCAGTATTTTGTGGAAATAAGAATATAGAACCCATTAATGAATATTTTGTGGAAGCATATATATTTAATTCCTCAATCATTATTTTGTGGTAGGAGGTATCTAAAAAACCCTTAATCAGTATTTTGTGGAAGCAGGTATATAGAAAACCTAAATCAATATTTGGTGGAAGCAGGTATATCACACCCCTCAATCAGTATTTTATGGAAGTAGGAATTTCAAACCACTTAATCATTATTTTGTGAAAGCAGGTATATTGCACCCCTCAATCAATTTTTTTGGGGGCAACAGGTATATCACACCTGTTGCAAATATTTGTTCCAATATCGCTTGTCCCTCTATTTACCTGCGGTATCGCATCAGAATCACACACAACTGCTGCACACAGGAGCTGGTACTTACATTTCTTTATAGTTGGCCCCCTTACTTTTCCACAATATGCCTTGATGTACTATTATTTTAATCTTGGCATGTGTACCACTTTTGGTCTTTTCTCTATATTTACTTATGCACAATACAAATGCACTATATACTTTCTATGTTAGAAAGTATATTATATGTATATCACACCCCTCAATCAGTTTTTTGGAGGGCAACAGGTATATCACACCAGTTGCAATTAGTTATTCCAATAGCGTTTGTCCCTCTATATAGCTGCGATATCTCAGCAGAACCACACACAACTGCTGCACAATACAAATACACTATAATATACTTTCTATGTTAGAAACGATATTATAAGTATATCACACCCCTCAGTATATCACACCTATCGATAGCACACCTATACCAGTCCTTAAAAGGACTTTTGTGGCCCTATTAGCTAGTGTTTGGTGTCCCTAACAGTCTGTCCCTGCTCCACACAGCAACCTCTCCCTACACTGACAAACACAGAATGTAAAATGGCTGCAAGATCGGGTCCTGTTATAGGGTGTGGGGGTGTCCATCTGCTGAAACATCTCAATTGGCTGTCCTGTCCCACCTGATGGATGTGTCACAGGTCAAAGTTTGGCGCAGTGCAAAAGAATATGGCGCTGGCGGACATCACCATATGTTCGCATGTTCGACAAATCGCGAAGGTGAAATTTCGCAGCAAAATGACCGCTGGGTGAACCGCAAGGCCATCTTTATTCCTGGCTCTTATGCAGAATGACTTCTGAAACCCCCCTGGAGCCAGAGTTGTACCTGAAGGAAGAGTGATGAGTTTGCAAAAAATGTTCTCTGGGTACTGAGTGCCTTGGAAGTGACCACAAGCAATAGTTTAATAGCCATTAGTTGAATGCAGCAGTCTCTATTGCTGTCCTGGATCAGAATGCCTGGATGCCTAGTTACTACGCAAGGCCTGTAAATCTTTGCCCTAGTTGAAGAGAAATGTAGCATGTTAGCAATTTTACAGAGTTGTTGGATTTGTTTTAATAAGGGGGGAAGATTGAAAAATTTGGTAAAATTCTAAAGCAACACCTATGGACATACCCTACAAGTTGTAAAGGGGTTTTTCTAATTTTTAAGGAGCTTCCCTAAATGTTAATATTGCATCATTCCTGGCCTTGCGTGACTGCATTGTTTAATGTGCATGTCAACAAATGGAATAAAAAACTCAATTTTGTAAAAGTATATATTCAGTAATGAAGACCATTGATATCTACTGCCTCTCATTCAAAGATGTTTAAAAAAATTCAGGGATTTATAAAATGTTTTAGGGGCAGGGCTTAAGTTGTGAAATAAACAGTTTAAAAAAATGTACCTTACATTAAAGAGCTATCTATCTATCTATCTATCTATCTATCTATCTATCTATCCTATCTCATATCTATCTATCTATCTTTCTATCTATCTATCTCATATCCATCCATCCATCTATCTAGTAAAGTATATAAGATATTTTGAGCAACTTAAACTATCTTATTAATGTCTAAAAAAAAAAATATTTGTCGTTGAAAATAAATTGTTTGTTTGCTGTATGTAATCTGTAATCGGATTTGTCAGTAGAACCCTATAACGTGATAAAATCTGTGAACCAAGGATTATCAGGGAGGAGAAATACGTGTATGCATGCTGCATGTCTGCTGGTATCTCATAAATTTAAATCCTAGTCTTTTGTTTTACACTGTAAGGCTTGTGAAACTTAAGAAACTATGAGTTGTAGTCATACTAAAAAGTATTGGGCGTTTATCTCTATTTAGTAGTATTAAGTGGACAAGAGCACGCAACAGTTAAAGGGGTCATCCATCTTTAGATTTTAGAATTCCTGCTTATATGTAGAAATATTATTTTGGTAGAAAAGATTGCCTCATTAAGAAGAGTAGCCTATCTAGTAATAACAGATCTTGGCATAAAATTAATGATATACATGTGCAAATGGTATAGCCAGCTCTTATTTGAGGAAGTGAAACGTGAGGTTCTACAGTTTGGCACAAACAAGTCATCAGGATCACACTCCCAGAACCAGGGGTGGCATGAAATCCTAACAGGGTTCCACATGACAGAGAACTACTTTACTATGAAAAACTCAGGGTACATATAGGTTTAAAAATGTTTGGACGCATTTAGTTTTAAGCAAACATAAACAGTTGTTATACTTTAAATTACAGGATAAAAAAGGATAAAAAAAAGACATGAATTTGTCATCATACCATTAAGTGTTGAACATTGTTATTCCATGATAAATGTTAAAATGAAAATCAGACATCATATAGTACATGAAAATCTTTTTTTAACAAAGTTAGAACCAGCCTTGTACTTCACATGGATCCAGAGATCTTCCCATGTGATCTTCTCCTAATCACAGCTTAGGGGGCATGTCCTTTTTGCTGAAGCTCTCTCCCTGTAATTGTCCAATAGAAGATGGATTCTATCAATTAACTCAGTGGCTATACTAAAAATTTTAATTCAATACAATTACAAAAGTATTAAAATTAAGGGGCAGGTTTGAAAAATGCAGAACATTTTTCAAACGCCAACCCCTTTAAGCATTTGCAGATGAGTGTATTCTTTATCTATAGATCAATTGTGTATTTAAAGGGGTTGTTCAGGTGAATACAGTTTTTAAAACCCTCAGAATATTGTAAAATAATAAAATAAATCATATTCCCCTTACCAATCCCCACCACTCCTGTTCTGATGCTTCCCAGTCCCCAGTGATTTGCCTTGTGGTCATTTCCTGCATATTAACAGGGACCAGGAAGTAGAGGCTGGTGGGGAACTGGGAAGAATTGGAATGTGGGCAGTGTTTGATCAGTTGATGCTTGAGCATTAATTATTTTATTTTACGCTGTTCTGAGCCTTTTAAATAAAGCTGGACAACTGTCAGCTGGACAACTTTTGAAACATGATATATGCAATAATTTTGTGCTGTAGGTCATTAGGGATGTGGAGATACCAAATATGTGGAGGGTATGTTATTTTTGCATTATTATCGTAATTATTTTTTTATTTAATTACATTTTAACTTTCATTTTTACAGTTTTTTAGCCCCACACGTGTACTTTTTCACGCAATCTTCTGTTTGCTGTACAGTGTTTTATACTGTCAGTACTACACTGATACACTGCATACACTGCAGACTCCTGGCTGCCATACTCAGACATCAGCACCCACTGATCTTGTTTGCAGCTATGTCAATGCCTGGGAGAGGGAGCTACTTCCTTCTAAAACACTTAGCTGCTGCAGTTGCTATTGACAGAGTAATCTAAGGGGTTAAATAGCCCAAATCAGTGCTTCTGCCGATCCAGGCTATTAGAGCACGAGCCCAGCTCTCATGTGAGAGCCAAACTCCTACTCTTTGCTACACAGGATACCCATGAAGCACATAAAAAGGCAGTGGCCTGTTAGCAACCACAATAAAAAGCCATATTAGTGGTCACTAATGGTTTAAATAAGTAAATAATCCACCTGCCATTGCTGACTGAATTACAATGGACAGTATTTTAGGAAATCTCTTATTGTTGTTTAGCTGTATTTATGCTTTTCTGAGAACTAATTTTATGGCATGAAATCAATGTCCACTGTGGAGAAAGTCACTGCTCTTTTCAGGTACCATTCTCTGTATATTAGATCTGGTAAATGATTTCTTTTTTTTAGGTTTGTAAATAGCATGTTAATAATTCTGGGTAAAATTTGTTCATTTATTCTAATTCTTGAAGCTCATCATACCTTGTTTTCTACAGCTGGCAAATTACACATTAGAGGCTCATGCTGTGTCTGATTTACACACAAAGAAAAAAGTTCTCACCCATCTTGGCGTCTCCATAAGCTGTGTAATGAGCCGCAAATAATGTGAGGCTCCAATATCTTTACATATGAATGTAAGACTCCAGTTCACTCTCAGCTTACCACTACTAGCTAGATCAGAGTAGCACTGTAATTCTACAATGCTGCTCAACACAAGAAATCTGCACATAAAGAGGACGTCACCACTCCTGATAGGTCTGTTTTAGTAAGTGTTTGTATCGCTTATCACTAATAACAGTTTGAGGAACTCTTTCTTAGAACTTTACATTGTACCATTCTTTTGTTAGTGAAAGCAAATGGGGCCCTGATAGAGACCCTCAGGAAACCAAACCACTATTCTCACAATCGATCGTCAGATCAAATGAATAGGGGTTCTATCTACATA
The DNA here is from genome assembly GCF_014858855.1 of Bufo gargarizans. Taxonomy (NCBI): domain Eukaryota; kingdom Metazoa; phylum Chordata; class Amphibia; order Anura; family Bufonidae; genus Bufo; species Bufo gargarizans. The sequence continues at coordinate 376,930 of NW_025334285.1, forward strand.
TAAAATGATAAACTTTATTTCAATTCCTTAAAACATCCCAACAAAAACGAGTAGGTTAAAACTATCGGGTTTTCATCCAATCTTCTTATGTATATTCAGATGCAGAGGTGGCGTGAATGAAATAAACTAAATAAACTAAATAAAATAAACTGTCTTTTGTAAGGATCTGGTGTGAACTCTTTTTGATCGCCTATTTATTACTCTTTGTCAAGTTATTTCAGGTAGCTGGGGTGCAGACTAGTGGCTAATATTTTTGTATAAGGTATTTAACCTATCTAATCAGCCGCAGTTGAACTCACTGCTTCATTAATATCTCATAAGCTGCAGAAAGAAGCCCTAGTAGTATGTATTTTGTTACCCAGAACTCTGGGTTCACTCATACACAACTATCCCTCAGTCCCGTGCGTACAGGACTAGTGCAAACATTCACACCGCACTCACACCACTAATATACGGCATCTATCCTTGGTTGGATGAAAATTGTCCTGCCTAAAAATCTAACGCCTAACACTCCCCCACCCGACATGTTTTGCCGACTTGCGGCTTCGTCAGGGGTTTAGGGGTAATTACTACCAGCGCGATTATGTGCCGCTTTTTATAAGGTAGTTGGCCACACCTCCCCATGACCTATAGAGGTCAATTAGATCATGCACAGGAAACACGTCCTATATTGCACCCTTCAATCAGTATTTTGTGGAAGCAGGCATATCAAACTCCTTAATCAGTATTTTGTGGAAGCAGGTATATTGCACCCCTCAATCAGTATTTTGTGGAAATAGGAATATAGAACCCTTTAATCAATATTTTGTGGAAGCATATATATTTAATTCCTCAATCATTATTTTGTGGTAGGAGGTATCTAAAAACCCCTTAATCAGTATTTTGTGGAAGCAGGTATATCGCAACCCTAAATCTGTATTTTGTGGAAGCAGGTATATAGAAAACCTAAATCAATATTTGGTGGAAGCAGGTATATCGCACCCCTCAATCAGGTGTCAGAGTTACTAACCCTCTGGTAAGACTGTGTCCAATCTTGGTTGCTCCCTGCCCACCGTCATGACGTGAAGGAATATTGCAGGTAACTAACCAAAAGACAGTTTATTTCATTAACGCCACCTCGGCATCTGAATATGCATAAGAAGATTGGATGAAAACCCAATAGTTTTAACCTACTCATTTTTGTTGGGATGTTTTAAGGAATTGAAATAAAGTTTATCATTTTATATGTAGATAGAACCCCTAAAGGGATAGTCATTTGATCTGACGATCGATTGTGAGAATAGTGATTCTTCTGTTAGGGTACACTCACTAGGCCATTTGTGTTGTGCGGTCTGCAAATTGTGGATCCGCAAAACATGCATACCAGCTGTGTGTGTTCCGCATTTTGCGGAACGCACATGGCCAGCCCTATGAGAGAAATGCCTATTCTTGTCCGCAATGGCAGACAAGAATAGGACATGCTCTATCTTTTTCGTGGGCCGGCAGAATGGAAGTAATAACTTTTGTTACCATTTACCTTGTTTAAAGGGTGGGTCTGATTAGACAGTGCCAGTCTGTGCCCCCAACTAGGAAAACATGTCTAGGAGGAATAAAAGAGGGATAACTTGAAACTGACAAAAGTAATAATAAATAAAAATTACTGAAAATCAACCAATGTGGTTCAACAGAATAATGTATAAACAAACTAATGAAACTGGCCTTAATAAAAAAAGATGGTACCCTTACAACTTAATATTTTGTTGCACAACATTTTGAGGCAATCACTGCAATCAAGTGATTTCTGGAACTCTCAATAAGACGTCTGCACCTATCCCCAGGTATTTTGGCCCATTCCTCATGAGCAAACTGCTCCAGCTGTCTCAGGTTTGACGGTTGCCTCCCCCAAACTTTATGTTTTAGCTCCTTCCACATATGTACAATAGTATTTATATCAGGACTCATAGAAGGCCAGTTCAAAATAGTTCAATACTTTGCTCTTAGCCATTCTTGGATGTTTTAACTGTGTGTTTTGGATCATTATCCTGTTAGAGGACCCATGACTTGTGACTGAGACCAAGCTTTGCCTCTGTAAACATAGAACCGATGTGAGATTGCCAAAAAGCTCCAGTTATGTATCATCTGTCCAAAGGACATTCTCTCAGAAGCTTTGTGGCTTGTTAATGTGCATTTTGACAAATTCCAGTATCACATTTTTATGATTTGCTTTCAACAGTGGTTTCCTCCTCAGTTGTCTTCCATTAAGTCCACTTTGGCTAAGACAGCGACGTATGGTACGATCTGACACTGATGTACTTTGACTTTGAGTTCACCTCTATTCTCTTTGGAAGTTGTTCTGGGCTCTATGGTTACTCTATGGCCACGTCCAGAGAGGTTGGCTACAGTTCCGTAGACCTTAAACCTCTGATATGTGCAAGGAACATCAACCTGTTTGGAGATGATCTTATAGCCTTTGCCTTTAACATGTTTGTTAATCATTCTGTTTCTAATTTCCTGGGACAACTCTCTCCTTAGCTTTCTTTGGTCCATGTTCAGTGTGATACCAAACAGCACAGTGACTACTTTTCACCCTTTAAATAGACAGACTAACTAATTACAAGTTTGAAGACACCTGTGGCGCTAATTATAGGACACATTATAGGACACACCTTAATTTAACATATCCGTATGGTCAAACTATTTTCAATCTTTTCTAGGGGTACTATAATTTTTGTCCAGGCTAGCTTCATTAGTTTGTTTTTTAAAATTATTCTGTTGAACCATAATTCAAAAGCAATGGCTGATTTTCATTAAATTTTATTTATTACTACTGTTGTCAGTTTCAGGTTATTTTAGGGACCATTGTGGATGCCAACAATGTTGTCAATGTGTGTACATAAGTATACACAACTATAACGTACATATAAAAAACTAGTAAATCCCCATGCATATAAATACACTCAGAGACAAAACATACAAATATACAAATACATAGAACACATGCAGTTGTACAGACCTACATCATGCCAACTTGCAGTATACTTTAAATAAAAGGTGTTTATAATTGAATTCTGTTAATTCAGGCCAATGAATATGAGGGACAGTAATATTTTCTAATGGTAATCACATCAGATTATTTTATTACTGCTTTATCAGGATTTTTTTTTTGTGGTAATGTGATCAAGGCCCCATGCACACGACCATTCACGTTTTGCCTTTTCCAAATCGAGGATTCACAAAATACAGATTTGGTATGTGTTCTCTCTGCATTCTATTTGCAAACATATTGTTTTCGAATGGACCGCCTCCATATGTCTGTTTCGTAAAAAGATAGAACATGCCCTATACTTGTCTGCAAAATGTAGACCACAGACCCATCGAAGTCAATTGGTCCCCATAAAATGCGGATTGAACACAGACCACATTAATATTTTTTGCGGATCCACGAATTAAAGACCGCAATACTAATATGGTCTTGTGTGTGAGGCCTAAAGAAAAAAGGGCATCTCCCACTTCTTCCTATACAAAGACAATCAGCAGTAAAAATGGAGTAGCATAACTTACTATGCTCAGGATAAGGAAACTCCACTACTCAAATGCTTGGACACGCTTTAGTAACAATTCACTCAAGTACTGTAAAAGTGAAAAATCTGGAGGAATATTTTGAATCTCTTAGATGTCATTGTAATCACATTTATTTTGACACATGACATGTACTTTACAAACACGTGTGATACATTATATAGTCTTTACTGAGGAACATAACCTGAGGCTAGTACATAACTTATTTGAACAATATGTGGTTTAGTGTACTATAGCATATAGCTTTTTGAAGGATCTGCATTCTGCACCCAAAGACTGCTAAGCATGAGTTTGATCTACAGTGAAAATGTTGCCTGCAATGGGAATAGATGGCAATAAAATAAATTTAATTTAATATTAAAAATGCGTAAAGGGGTTGTCTCACTTCAGCAAATGGCATTTATCATGTAGAGAAAGTTATTCCAAGGCACTTATTAATGTATTGTCATTATTAGAGATAAGCGAATCACAGTTGACGAAGTGGAATGTGATCCAAATTTCAGGAAAAATTAGATTCACACCAAATCCGAATTTCCTTACGCTTCCTGGTAGCGAATCACATTTTTCCCTAAAATGGCTGCTGCATGTGTGAGGACATGGAGCAAGGAACTCTGGGAAGGATCACCCATAATGCCATGCATGCAGCCAATCAGCAGCCAGCCAGCCCTGTGATGCCACAGTGCTATAAATAGCCTCAGCCATCTTGGATTCTGACATTTTCCAGTGTACTTAGTGCAGGGAGAGCAGGCACTAGGGACTGTGCTAGAAAAAAGTGATGAACAGGGTTCAGTAGGGGAGGTTGCAGCCTGGATAATAGGAACAATCCTATTACACCTTGCTGCACTGACTGGGGACCAAAATTGCCATTATACAGCTCTGTAATTCCAGCAAACCGTTCCTGTTATTAGGGTGTTACAGCCATTAAAAGGGTTTATTACAAGGAAATATTTCTATGTCTTATTTGCACTTGTGGGCTGCAGTTATATGTTCTAAAGCATTTTTGGCTTGTATTAGTGGGGAAAAAGGGCTTATTAGCTGTTGTGTGGTGAAGTGCTAAAATTACAGCACTTTTTGTTTTGTATTAGCGACAAACATTTGTGGCATGTATTAGTGGCAAAATAAAAATATATTTGCCGTTTAACAGTGCAGTTATATGTTCTTAAGCCTTTTGTGGCGTGTATTAGTGGCAAAAGGAAAATGTATTTGCCGTTCAGTGGTGCAGTTATATGTTCTAAAGCCTTTTGTGGCATGTATTAGTGGCAAAAGAAAAATATATTTGCCGTTTAACAGTGCAGTTATATGTTCTAAAGCCTTTTGTGGCGTGTATTAGTGGCAAAAGAAAAATATATTTGCCATTAAGCGGTGCAGTTATATGTTATAAAGCTATTTTTGTTGTGTAATAGTGGCAAAATAAAAATATATTTACCGCTCAGCAATGCAGTTATATGTTCTAAAGCCTTTTATGGCAAAATATAAATATATTTGCCGTTCAGCAGTGCAGTTATATGTTCTAAAGCCTTTTGTGGAGTGTATAAGTGGAAAAATAAAAATATATTTGCTGTTCAGCAGTGCAGTTATTTGTTCGAAAGCATTTTATGGCGTGTCTTAGTGGCAAAAGTAAAATGTATTTGCAGTTGAGCAGTGCAGTTATATGTTATAAAGCCCTTTTTGTCATGCAATAGTGGCAAAATTAAAATGTATTTGCTGTTCAGAGGTGCAGTTATATGTTCTTAAAGCCTTTTGTGGCGTGTATAAGTGGAGCAAGAAAAATATATTTGCCGTTCATTGGTGCAGTTATATGTTCTAAAGCCTTTTGTGGCGTGTATAAGTGGAAAAATAAAAAAATATATTTGATGTTCAGCTGTACAGTTATTTGTTGTAAAGCCTTTTGTGGAGTGTGTTAGTGGCAAAATTAAAATATATTTGCCATTAAGCGGTGCAGTTATATGTTATAAAGCCATTTTTGTTGTGTAATAGTGGCAAAATAAAAATATATTTACCGTTCAGCAATGCAGTTATATGTTCTAAAGCATTTTGTGGCAAAATATAAATATATTTGCCGTTCAGCAGTGCAGTTATATGTTCTAAAGCCTTTTGTGGCATGTATAAGTGGAAAAATAAAAAATATATTTGATGTTCAGCTGTACAGTTATTTGTTGTAAAGCCTTTTGTGGAGTGTGTTAGTGGCAAAATTAAAATATATTTGCCATTCAGCGGTGCAGTTATATGTTATAAAGCCCTTTTTGTCGTGCAATAGTGGCAAAATTAAAATATATTTGCCGTTCAGTGTGCAGTTATATGTTCTAAAGCCCTTTTTGTTGTGTAATAGTGGCAAAATAAAAATATATTTGTCGTTCAGCAGTAGAGTTATATGTTCTAAGGACTTTTGTGGCGTGCATAAGTGGAAAAATAAAAATATATTTGCTGTTCAGCAGTGCAGTTATATGTTCTAAAGCCTTTTGTATGCCACAAAAGGCTTTAGAACATATAACTGCACCGCTGAACAGCAAATATATTAGTATTAGTGGCAAAATTAAAATATATTTTCCGTTCAGTGGTGTAGTTATATATTATAAAGCCCTTTTTGTTGTGTAGTGGCAAAATAAAAATATATTTCCCGTTCAGTGGTGCAGTTATATGTTCTAAAGATTATTTGTGGTGTGTATTAGTGGCAAAAGTAAAATATATTTGCCGTTCAGCGGTGTAGTTATATATTATAAAGCCCTTTTTGTCGTGTATAACTGTAAAAATAAAAATATATTTGCCGTTCAACAGTGCAGTTATATGTTATAAAGCCTTTTTGTCGTGTTATAGTGGAAAAATAAAAATATATTTGCCGTTCAGCGGTGAAGTCATATGTTCTAATACCTTTTGTTGGGTGTATTAGTGGGAAAAGAAAAATGCATTTGTCGTTCAGCGGTGCAGTTATCTGTTCTAAAACCGTTTCTTGTGTTTATTAGCGTGAAAAAAGGGCTTATTAGCCGTTGTGTGGTGAAGTGAGAAAATTACAGACTTTTAATTTCCTTTTTATTTAATTATTTGATTTAGCAGTATGTCAGGCACATAAGTGCCAGGCCCTGCACAGGGAAGTGGCAGAGGCCTAAATGTTTCTGGCGCAGGCAGAGGTCACAGCAGAGCAAGGGACCGTGGCAGTAGGGGTCACTTCGAGAGGCCTGAGCTCCCAGGGTTAGATAGCAGTCGTGTTTTGACCAGCAACCAGGCGGTTCTTGAATGGTTGACTCGATCTTCAACCATGTCACAAGTGACATCAGACACCACTACCTCAGCCGAAGGGAGCTGTCTGTCCTTCCCATCATCTGCTAGTCCTGATGCTCCTGCTCTTCGCACTCCTACTCCTCATCAGTCATTCCGTCAGCAATCGGTCACTAAAGCGATTGCCTAAATTCAACAGTATGCGTGCTCTTATCCAATGGCGCAGAAGCTGAATGTGCTCTTGTCATAGTTGCTGATGCTCCAGTCCCTCCCTTTTCAATTTGGACTCTACACCTTTCAGAGAACTGATGGCTTGTGCCGAGCCGAGGTGGATAATCCCAACTTGTCATTTCTTTGCCAAAAAAGCCGTACCAGCCCTGCACACACATGTAGAACAGAAGGTGGGCCAGTGCTTGAGATTGTCAGTGTCTGCTAAAGTGCACGGCAGTGCTGAAGTGTGGCGCTGTAACTACGGTCAAGGACAATACATGTCCTTTATGGACCACTGGGTGAATGTGGTTCCTGCACAGCCACACCAGCCACTTGGCCAGGTGATGCCTCTTCCGCCTCCACGCTGTCACGCCGTTGGTCCAGCGACAATGTCCGCCTCTGCCTCCTCATCCTCCAACGTGTCCTCAGCCTCCAATGCAGGGACAATTCACAGTGCCCCTCCAGCATACCACATGTGCAGGGCACGGTGATGTCACGCTGTTCTGCAGCTCATTTGCCTGGGCAAACAGAGTCACACAGGGGATGAACTGATCAGTGAACCTTCATCAAGAAATCAAATGCTGACTTTCTCCATGACAATTCCAAATCGAAACCATGGTGACCAACAATGAGAAGAACATGGTGTCGGCACTGCATCAAGGAGAGCTGAGCCATGCGCCCTGCATGGCACACGTGTTCAATGTGGTTGTCAAGCGGTTCCTGAAGTCTTCCACCCATCTGCAAGACATCCTAAAAATGGTCAGGAAACTTTTCATGCACTTCAGCCACTCGTACACTGCAAAGCACACCCTCATTGAGCTGCTGCGGCAGAATGGCATCCCCCAACATATGCTGATATGCAACGTTTCTGCTTGTTGGAATTCCACCCTCCATATATTGGACCAACTGTACGAACAGAGAAAGGCCATACACGAATTCTTGATGATCCAAGATGTCAGCCAGTGGCAGCTCATGCTTGACACCTGCCATTTGCTTAGGCCCTTTGAGGAGGCCACATTATTTGACAGTCACCAGGACTACAGGATGAACAATGTCATTACACTGCTTCATGTCCTGGAATATATTCTGGTAAATCTGGCTCTTCAGGGGACTGGAGGAGTGGCGCCTACATCTCACAGCCACATGAGCCCTGTGGGGGCTGAACTGGAGGAGGAGGACATTGGAGCACAAGCAATGTGTAGCGAAATGGGTGGTTTTTCTACACAGGTCACAGGAAAGCAGCAGCAAGAGCATCTAGAGGAGCTATAGGGCGATGAGGAAGATGAGGCAAAGGATCCAGACACACCGTGGCAGTATGCAGTGGAGATGGAGGCAGGGAGTCCCTCCGAGTCACTTGCACAAATGGCCCGATGCATGCTCACTTGCTTGCGTAGTGACACCTGAATTGTCACCATTAGGCAGAGGGATGACTACTGGCTCTCCACCTTGTTGGACCCTCGCTACCGGTCCAAAATGGGGGCCTTTTTTACACCCACTGAGAGGGAAGACAAACTGAAGTAATATAGAGAGCATACTATGTAGTCAGTTGGCCGCTGACTATCTGCACCGTCGTCCATCCTCTTGCAGGTGTGAGCGGGGGGCCCTAAGCGCTCATATTCCACTGCCATGGTTGCTGGGGAGGGGTGGGGTGGCAGGAGCAGTACCAGCAGTCTGATTCTACAGGGAGTGCAGAATTATTAGGCAAGTTGTATTTTTGAGGATTAATTTTATTATTGAACAACAACCATGTTCTCAATGAACCCAAAAAACTCATTAATATCAAAGCTGAATATTTTTGGAAGTAGTTTTTAGTTTGTTTTTAGTTTTAGCTATTTTAGGGGGATATCTGTGTGTGCAGGTGACTATTACTGTGCATAATTATTAGGCAACTTAACAAAAAACAAATATATACCCATTTCAATTATTTATTTTTACCAGTGAAACCAATATAACATCTCAACATTCACAAATATAAATTTCTGACATTCAAAAACAAAACAAAAACAAATCAGTGACCAATATAGCCACCTTTCTTTGCAAGGACACTCAAAAGCCTGCCATCCATGGATTCTGTCAGTGTTTTGATCTGTTCACCATCAACATTGTGTGCAGCAGCAACCACAGCCTCCCAGACACTGTTCAGAGAGGTGTACTGTTTTCCCTCCTTGTAAATCTCACATTTGATGATGGACCATAGGTTCTCAATGGGGTTCAGATCAGGTGAACAAGGAGGCCATGTCATTAGATTTTCTTCTTTTATACCCTTTCTTGCCAGCCACGCTGTGGAGTACTTGGACGCGTGTGATGGAGCATTGTCCTGCATGAAAATCATGTTTTTCTTGAAGGATGCAGACTTCTTCCTGTACCACTGCTTGAAGAAGGTGTCTTCCAGAAACTGGCAGTAGGACTGGGAGTTGAGCTTGACTCCATCCTCAACCCGAAAAGGCCCCACAAGCTCATCTTGCTGGCGTCTGGCGTCTGAGTCGGACTGGAGCTCTCTGCCCTTTACCAATCCAGCCACGGGCCCATCCATCTGGCCCATCAAGACTCACTCTCATTTCATCAGTCCATAAAACCTTAGAAAAATCAGTCTTGAGATATTTCTTGGCCCAGTCTTGACGTTTCAGCTTGTGTGTCTTGTTCAGTGGTGGTCGTCTTTCAGCCTTTCTTACCTTGGCCATGTCTCTGAGTATTGCACACCTTGTGCTTTTGGGCACTCCAGTGATGTTGCAGCTCTGAAATATGACCAAACTGGTGGCAAGTGGCATCTTGGCAGCTGCACGCTTGACTTTTCTCAGTTCATGGGCAGTTAATTTGGCGCCTTGGTTTTTCCACACGCTTCTTGCGACCCTGTTGAATATTTTGAATGAAACGCTTGATTGTTCGATGATCACGCTTCAGAAGCTTTGCAATTTTAAGAGTGCTGCATCCCTCTGCAAGATATCTCACTATTTTTGACTTTTCTGAGCCTGTCAAGTCCTTCTTTTGACCCATTTTGCCAAAGGAAAGGAAGTTGCCTAATAATTATGCACACCTGATATAGGGTGTTGATGTCATTAGACCACACCCCTTCTCATTACAGAGATGCACATCACCTAATATGCTTAATTGGTAGTAGGCTTTCGAGCGTATACAGCTTGGAGTAAGACAACATGCATAAAGAGGATGATGTGGTCAAAATACTCATTTGCCTAATAATTCTGCACTCCCAGTAGAGTCGCTGATGAGCAGCTTTCTTCAACCGCCTAGTAAAGAAACTACTCACCAGCAGCTAGTCATAGAGCAGACCCTGAACCAGCAGGTGGTGGCATACTTGGAGTGCACCCTGCCAGCCTTCATTGAAGATCCGCTGGACTACTGGGCAGCCAAACTGGATTTGTGGCGCAACTGGCCGAGTAGGCCCTGGAAAAGCTGTCCTGCCCGGCCAGTAGTGTGGCATCAGAGGGTGTATTTAGTGCGGCGGGGGCCATAGTTACCCCAAGAAGAACTCGCCTGTCCACCCAAAATGTGGAGAGACTGAAGATGAATCAGATGTAGATCAGCCAGGATCTCCACCTACTAATGCCTGATGCATCAGACTAGATCATCCATGGTTCCAGGAATATCGGGTTGAGAGTTGTTTTTATATGCTGTTTTGTCAACCTACTTTTGTGAGTATATTAAAAGAGTTTTATATAAAAGTGAATAGCGGTGTTGCGCTATTGGAGTTTTTATTCTCTAGTGGATCACAGAAGAAAAAAGGAAATCGGGGAAAGCTCAGTTGAATATACTGATTTAATGTGCCTATTTCCCACCTGCCCCTGTAAGTATAATAGCTGAAAGCGCGTGTGGGGAGCTTTCACAGTACTTCACTATTAGTCCGCTTCCTTCCGCAGGAGCTGTAGTGGGAGGAGGAATTTTGGGGATTGTGGTGTTTTATCATTACTTGTGCAGCCGGATGATTCGAGTTTAAGAGGATCGACTAGTGGAAAGTCACGCGTTTCCGAAAATATCAGATAGATTTCAGTGAATAACTCAGAAACTATACTAAATTTTAAATGACATGGAATTACAAACTTATTCAGATCCAGGTCCTGGTTTGAGAAAAGTAGAATATTTTTCATGGGACAACCCCTTTAAATTACATTGAAACTAGTGTTGATCAAGCATGCTCGGACGAACACCAGTTTGGCTCGAGCATCTCGATGCACATGGCGGTAATGCTTGAGCGCAATGCTCGAGTCTCCTCCCTGCACATTTGTTGGCTGCTACGCAGCCAATAAACGTGCAGGTAAGTACTGCCCTTCACTGTAATGCCGTAGCCATGTTGGTTACTGGCATCACAGTGATTGGCTTGCCGGAACACGTCATCAGGTGCTATATAGCACCCGATGACACATGCTCGGCTCAGTGTTAGTCAGGTAGAGCTTTGCTGAAGAAGGGAAAGATAGTGTAGGGAGTGAAATATTTTTTTAAAAACTTGTCAGAGACCCAAAAGTCTTTTTAAGGACTTGTTGTGTGTGGCAGCAGCAATATATATTTTTAGCGCAACCTGCACTAAATTGCTAAAACTTTACAGACCCAAAAGTCCTTTTAAGGACTATTGTGTGTGGCAGCATAATCTATTTTTAGCACATCCTGCGATAAGTAGCATGCAATAGTTAGGCCACTGCAGACAGCAACATTATCCACGCTACATCTCCTGTGTAACATGTGCGCATCCCAAAAACATCTGTGACATCCAGTGTATTTTTTCAGTAGATGGTGTCCGCTGCGGACAGTGACATTAGCTGTGCTACATCTCCCGTGTAACGTGTGCACATCCAAAAAATATTAATGACATCAAGTGTACTTTTTCTATAGACGGTGTCCGCTGCGGACAATGAAATTAACTGTGGTACATCTCCTGTATAACGTTTCCACATCCCAAATACCTGTGACATTCCCTGTAATTTTTAATTAGCTGCTGGTGACATCAGCGACATTATCTGCGGTATTTCTCCTGTGTCACATTTTCACATCCCAAATACCTTTGACATTCCCTGTAATTTTATATTAGTCGCTGCTGACATCAGTGACATTATCTGCGGTATTTCTCCTGTGCAATGTTTCCTCATCCAAAATACCTGTGACATTCCCTGTCATTTTTTATTAGCCGCTGGTGACAGCATTGAAATTATCTGCGGTATATCTCCAGTGTGATGTTTCCACATCACAAATACCTGTGACATTCCCTGTAATTTTTTATTATCCGCTGGTGACATCAGCGACATTATCTGCAGAATTTCTCCTGTGTAACATTTCCACATCCCAAATACCTGTGACATTCCCTGTAATTTTATATTAGCCGCTGCTGACATCAGCAAAATTATCTGCAGTAATTCTCCTGGGTAACGTTGACATGACCTGCGGTATATCTCCTGTGTGACGTTTTCACATCTCAAATACCTGTGACATTCCCTGTAATTTTTTATTAGCTGCTGGTGACATCAGTGACATTATCTGTGGTATCTCTCCTGTGTAATGTTTCCACATCCCAAATACCTGTGACATTCTCTGTAACTTTATATTAGCCGCTGCTGACATTAGCGAAATTATCTGCAGTATTTATCCTGAGTCACGTTTCCACATCCCAAATACCTGTGACATTCCCTATAATTTTTTATTAGACGCTGGTGCCAGCAGTGACATTATGTGCGGTATATCTCCTGTGTGACGTTTCCACATCCCAAATACCTGTGACATTCCCTCTGATTTGTTATTAGCCACTCATGACATCAGCGACATTATTTGCGGTATTTCTCCTGTGTAATGTTTCCACATCAAAAATACCTGTCACATTCCCTGCAATTTTATATTAGCCGCTGCTGACATCAGTGACATTATCTGCGGTATTTCTCCTGTGTAACATTTCCATGTCCCAAATATCTGTGACATTCCCTGTAATTTTTTACTAGCTGCTGGTGACAGCATTGACATTATCAGAGGTATATCTCCTGTGTGATGTTTCCACATCCCAAATATCTGTGACATTCCCTGTAATTTATTAGCCGCTGGTGACATCAGCGACATTATCTCCGGTATATCTCCTGTGTAACATTTACACATCCCAAATACCTGTGACATTCCCTGTAATTTTATATTAGCCGCTGCTGACATCAGCAAAATTATCTGCAGTAATTCTCCTGGGTAACGTTGACATGACCTGCGGTATATCTCCTGTGTGACGTTTTCACATCTCAAATACCTGTGACATTCCCTGTAATTTTTTATTAGCCGCTGGTGACATCAGTGACATTATCTGTGGTATCTCTCCTGTGTAATGTTTCCACATCCCAAATACCTGTGACATTCTAAGTAACTTTATATTAGCCGCTGCTGACATTAGAGAAATTATCTGCAGTATTTATCCTGAGTCACGTTTCCACATCCCAAATACCTGTGACATTCCCTGTAATTTATTAGCCGCTGGTGACATCAGCGACATTATCTCCGGTATATCTCCTGTGTAACATTTCCACATCCCAAATACCTGTGACATTCCCTGTAATTTTATATTAGCCGCTGCTGACATCAGCGACATTATCTCCGGTATATCTCCTGTGTAATGTTTCCACATCCAAAATACCTGTGACATTCCCTGTAATTTTCTATTAGCCGCTGCTGACATCAGCAAAATTATCAGCAGTATTTCTCTGTGTAACGTTTCCACATCCCAAATGTGGCAGGCCTGCGCAGCACTATGAAGGGCCTTTTGTGCTGTGGCATTAGAAGAATTTTGACATCTCAGACTTTTTAGTCTAATCAGACTGTCTGTTAACACTGTAATTCCTCTAGCGCCGTTCTATGGAAGCAGTAGGTTTAAAGACAACACCAAATGCTTGAAATAACTTCTTTATTAACTTCAACTCTTTTGTCCATGTACAAAACACGTGTTAAATAAAGTATCATAAAATGGCGGTATGCAAAAGATGGTGTTTCAACTGTTCAATCTTGTCATTCAACATAAAATGGTGGATATATTTCACTCTTCAGTATCTGCACTCTCACTTTAAGTTAGCTAAGCACTTTATGATCTCTCTGAGAGGTACATGTGAGGTTAACCAATAGTTAACTTGCTCTACTTGGTTTGCAGTTTGCTCTATACAACTGCTTATGATCAGGTATGAGCAGTTTGCATTTGTATGCAATTTGTTTGGATTGTATGATTGTATTGGTCAGTAGTTTGTTTGTATGGTGGAACTGTAAGTAAACATACATATAACCAGTTCAGTATACAGTTCTAATCACTATATTAACAGTAGGAACATTTTATAACTGTTTTAAATACCTATTTTGGCCTCTTGCTTCCATAAAACACAGCTCTTAGTGGAGTGTGTGTCTGTTCAGCTCCTCTTTCTGGTGAATAATGATTCCAGCAGCTTCTGCTAGGGGAATTTCCCACACAAGCTGTGTGTGAGGCTGGCTGTGATTGGTCAAAACTCATGCTGTGTGTGAGGCTGGCTGTAATTGGTCTAGACTCCTGCCCAGCAACAACAGTTTAACTCTATGCTTTCTGTTGTTTCCGCTGTGTCATTGAGCTTACCTTACATTCATATAATGAATCTTAAAGGCATACTATCTTTTCTGCTCCTGTGAACACAAAACATAACAGTTATACAAGTTACAGTAAATAACTCTGCTTTTGTCTTTAATGCACAAACATAGGAACTGTATTAAGGTTATTGGCAGGTCTAGCTGTATAAACATATAAGTTACATAGGACAGGTCTTAGCTAACCAGCTGAACTCCCACCAAAATGACCTATAATTCTATGTTCTCAGTAGCGTCTTTTATCACTCTCAAGTAGAACAACTAACCTCTGTATAGGACGTTCCAACTTGAGTGGAGTAGTGAGACGTTTTCCTTTTTTGTCAAGTTTTGAGTCTCCTATTTGTAACAACACTCTTCTTACTAGTTTGTCTTTATCCTTTTGAACTTCTAGAACTTTGCCCAATTTCGATTGACTTGTAGGTAGAGTTGAGCGAACAACTGGATGTTCAGGTTCGAGAAGTTCGGCCGAACTCGACCCGAACTTCGCCCCGAACCCCATTGAAGTCAATGGGGACCCAAACTTTTCGGCACTAAAAAGGCTGTAAAACAGCCCAGGAAAGGGCTAGAGGGCTGCAAAAGCTGCAAAGGATAGGGAAATGAATAAAAATAAAATAAATAAAAATTAACCAATATCAATTGGAGAGAGGTCCCATAGCAAAGAATCAGGCTTCATGTCACCCACCACTGGAACAGGCCACTGTCAGATATTTAGGCCCCGGCACCCAGAACAGAGGAGAGAAGTCCCATAGCAGAGAATCAGGCTTCATGTCATAGCAGAGAATCAGGCTTCACGTCACCCACCACTGGAACAGGCCATTGTCAGATATTTAGGCCCCGGCACCCAGACAGAGGAGAGAGGTATTTAGGCCCCGGCACCCAGACAGAGGAGAGAGGTCCCATTGCAGAGAATCAGGCTTCATGTCACAGCAGAGAATCGGGCTTCATGTCATAGCAGAGAATCAGGCTTCATGTCATAGCAGAGAATCTGGCTTCACATCACCCACCACTGGAACAGGCCATTGTCAGATATTTAGGCCCCGACACCCAGAGAGAGGAGAGAGGTCCCATTGCAGAGAATCAGGCTTCATGTAACCCACCACTGGAACAGGCCACTGTCAGATATTTAGGCCCCGACACCCAGACAGAGAAGAGAGGTCCCATAGCAGAGAATCAGGCTTCATGTCATAGCAGAGAATCAGGCTTCACGTCACCCACCACTGGAACAGGCCACTGTCGGATATTTAGGCCCCGGCACCCAGACAGAGGAGAGAGGTCCCATTGCAGACAATGAGGCTTCATGTCACCCACCACTGGAACAGGCCACTGTAAGATATTTAGGCCTCGGCACCCAGACAGAGGAGAGAGGCCCCATTGCAGAGAATCAGGCTTCATGTCACCCACCACTGGAACAGGCCACTGTCAGATATTTAGGCCCCGGCACCCAGACAGAGGAGAGAGGTCCCATAGCAGAGAATCAGGCTTCATGTCATGGCAGAGAATCAGACTTCATATAATAGCAGAGAATCAGGCTTCACGTCACCCACCACTGGAACAGGCCACTGTCAGATATTTAGGCCCCGGCACCCAGACAGAGGAGAGAGGTCCTATAGCAGAGAATCAGGCTTCATGTCATAGCAGAGAATCAGGCTTCATGTCACCCACCACTGGAACAGGCCACTGTCAGATATTTAGGCCCCGGCACCCAGACAGAGGAGAGAGGTCCCATTGCAGAGAATCAGGCTTCGTGTCATAGCAGAGAATCAGGCTTTATGTCATAGCAGAGAATCAGGCTTCACGTCACCCACCACTGGAACAGGCCATTGTCAGATATTTAGGCCCCGGCACCCAGACAGAGGAGAGAGGTCCCATTGCAGAGAATCAGGCTTCATGTCATAGCAGAGAATCAGGCTTTATGTCATAGCAGAGAATCAGGCTTCACGTCACCCACCACTGGAACAGGCCACTGTCAGATATTTAGGCCCCGGCGCCCAGACAGAGGAGAGAGGTCCTATAGCAGAGAATCAGGCTTCATGTCATAGCAGAGAATCAGGCTTCATGTCACCCACCACTGGAACAGGCCACTGTCAGATATTTAGGCGCCGGCACCCAGACAGAGGAGAGAGGTCCCATAGCAGAGATTCAGGCTTCATGTCATAGCAGAGAATCAGGCTTCATGTGACCCACCACTGGAACAGGCCATTGTCAGATATTTAGGCCCTGGCACCCAGACAGATGAGAGGTTCATTCAACTTTGGGTTGCCCCGCAATATAATGGTAAAATTAAAAAAAGAGGATTGAATGAAGTGCCCCGGAGTACAAGAATATATTGTTAAGGGGAGGTAGTTATGAATGTCTAATCTGCACAAGGGATGGACAGGTCCTGTGGGATCCATGCCTGGTTCATTTTTATGAACGTCAGCTTGTCCATATTGGCTGTGGATAGGCGGCTGCGTTTGTCTGTAATGACACCCCCTGCCGTGCTAAATACACGTTCAGACAAAACGCTGGCCACCGGGCAGGCCAGCACCTCCAAGGCATAAAAGGCTAGCTCTGGCCACATGGACAATTTGGAGACCCAGAAGTTGAATGGGGCCGAAACACGTACTGTTCCACCATGTTAGTGAAATGCTGCCTCCTGCAAACACGTTCCGTATCAGGTGGTGGTGCAGTTAGCTGTGGCGTGGTGACAAAACTTTTCCACATCTCTGCCATGCTACCCTGCCCTCAGAGGAGCTGGCCATGACACAGCTGCATTGGCGACCTCTTGCTCCTCCTCTGCCTTCGCCATGGGCTTCCACTTGTTCCCCTGTGACATTTGGGAATGCTCCCAGTAGCGCGTCTACCAATGTGCGCTTGTACTCGCGCATCTTACTATCACACTCTAGTGCAGGAAGTAAGGTGGGCACATTGTCTTTGTACCGGGGATCCAGCAGAGTGGCAACCCAGTAGTCCGCACACACGTTAAAATGTGGGCAACTCTGTCGTTGCGCAGGCACTGCAGCATGTAGTCGCTCATGTGTGCCAGGCTGCCCAGAGGTAAGGACAAGCTGTCCTCTGTGGGAGGCGTATCGTCATCGTCCTGCGTTTCCCCCCAACCATGCACCAGTGATGGGCCCGAGCTGCGTTGGGTGCCACCCC
Organism: Bufo gargarizans; assembly: GCF_014858855.1. Classification (NCBI taxonomy): domain Eukaryota; kingdom Metazoa; phylum Chordata; class Amphibia; order Anura; family Bufonidae; genus Bufo; species Bufo gargarizans. The sequence goes on from NW_025334285.1 coordinate 394,621, forward strand.
GCTGTGAACATGCTTCATCCTCATCCTCTTCCACTCCACCTCCTCCTCATCCTCGTCCTCCTTGTCCTCCAGTAGTGGGCCCTGGCTGGCCACATTTGTACCTGGCCTCTGCTGTTGCAACAAACCTCCCTCTGAGTCACTTCTAAGAGACTGGCCTGAAAGTGCTAAAAATGACCCCTCTTCCTCCTCCTCCTCCTGGGCCACCTCCTCTTCTATCATCGCCCTAAGTGTTTTCTCAAGGAGACATAGAAGTGGTATTGTAACGCTGATAACGGCGTCATCGCCACTGGCCATGTTGGGGGAGTACTCGAAACAGCGCAACAGGGCACACAAGTCTCGCATGGAGTCCCAGTCATTGGTGGTGAAGTGGTGCTGTTCCGCAGTGCAACTGACCCATGTGTGCTGCAGCTGAAACTCCACTATGGGCACGTCGCATATGAGGCGGTGAGTGGGAAGGCCGAAGTTACGCTGTAGCGCAGACAGGCGAGCAGCGGCAGGATGTGAACGCCGGAAGCGTGCACAGACGGCCCGCACTTTATGCAGCAGCTCTGACATGTTGGGGTAGTTGTAAATGAACTTCTGCACCACCAAATTCAGCACATGCGCCAGGCAAGGTATGTGCGTCAAACCGGCTAGTCCCAGAGCTGCAACGAGATTTCGCCCATTATCGCACACCACCAGGCCGGGCTTGAGGCTCACCGGCAGCAACCACTCGTCGGTCTGTTGTTCAATACCCCGCCACAACTCCTGCGCGGTGTGGGGCCTGTCCCCCAAACATATGAGTTTCAGAATGGCCTGCTGACGTTTACCCCGGGTAGTGCGGAAGTTGGTGGTGAAGGTGTGTGGCTGACTGGATGAGCAGGTGGAAGAAGAGGAGGAGGAAACCGAGTAGGAGGAGGTGGCTACAGGAGGCAAAGAATGTTGCCCTGCGATGCCCGGCGGAAGGACGTTTACCCAGTGTGCAGTTAGGGAGATATAGCGTCCCTGGCCGTGCTTACTGGTCCACGTATCTGTGGTTAGGTGGACCTTGCCACAGATGGCGTTGCGCAGTGCACACTTGATTTTATCGGATACTTGGTTGTGCAGGGAAGGCACGGCTCTCTTGGAGAAGTAGTGGCGGCTGGGAACAACATACTGTGGGACAGCAAGCGACATGAGCTGTTTGAAGCTGTCTGTGTCCACCAGCCTGAATGACAGCATTTCATAGGCCAGTAGTTTAGAAATGCTGGCATTCAGGGCCAGAGATCGAGGGTGGCTAGGTGGGAATTTACGCTTTCTCTCAAATGTTTGTGCGATGGAGAGCTGAACGCTGCCATGTGACATGGTGGAGATGCTTGGTGACGGAGGTGGTGGTGTTGGTGGTACATACTCTGTTTGCTGGGCGGCAGGTGCCAACGTTCCTCCAGAGGCGGAGGAAGAGGCTGAGGCAGCAGCAGAAGAGGTAGCAGGGGGAGCCTGAGTGAGTTCCTTGTTTTTAAGGTGTTTGCTCCACTGCAGTTCATGCTTTGCGTGCAGGTGCCTGGTCATGCAGGTTGTGCTAAGGTCCAGAACGTTAATGCCTCGCTTCAGGCTCTGATGGCACAGCGTGCAAACCACTCGGGTCTTGTTGTCAGCACATTGTTTGAAGAACTGCCACACCAGGGAACTCCTTGAAGCTGCCTTTGGGGTGCTCGGTCCCAGATGGCGGTGGCCAGTAGCAGGCGGACTCTCTTGGCGGCGGGTGTTCTGCTTTTGCCCACTGCTCCCTCTTTTGCTACGCTGTTGTATGGGTCTCACCACTGCCTCTTCCTCTGAACTCTGAAAGTCAGTGGCACGACCTTCATTCCATGTGGGGTCTTGGACCTCATCGTCCCCTGCATCGTCTTCCACCCAGTCTTCCTCCCTGACCTCCTGTTCAGTCTGCACACTGCAGAAAGACGCAGCAGTTGGCACCTGTGTTTCATCAGAGACGTGCTGAGGTGGTATTCCCATGGCCTCATCATCAGGAAACATAAGTGGTGTTGCGTCAGTGCATTCTATGTCTTCCACCGCTGGGGAAGGACTAGGTGAATGCCCTTGGGAAACCCTGCCAGCAGAGTCTTCAAACAGCATAAGAGACTGCTGTATAAGTTGAGGCTCAGACAGTTTCCCTGATATGTATGGGGGTGATGTGACAGACTGATGGGCTTGGTATTCAGGCGCCATCTGTGCGCTTTCTGCAGAAGACTGGGTGGGAGATAATGTGAACGTGCTGGATAATGTGAACGTGCTGGATCCACTGTCGGCCACCCGGTGAAGTTATTGAGAATGACCCTATCAGCACCTTCAATGTAATATACCCTTTTATGGATAGATTTAAACTTGGCCTGCTACAGCAGAACCCACTGATTTAGGGAATTGCTAATTTGAGAATTGTATTTCAACCCAGAAAAAAATATATCTTTTGCTAGACAGCAGACAGAATTACAATTGGCTAGCCACAGATGAAACACCAGATTTAGGGTACTGCTATTTTGGCAGTTGTATTTCACCACTCAATAAAATAGCAAGCACAGCCAAGCCCCTGATGTAGGATATAGCAACAAAAAAAAACACTATTGATGGTTAAATGTACTTGGTGGCAGCTTGTGTTGGCGCACCACAAGACACAAAATGGCCACCGATCACCCCAGAAAAAAGTGACACAAAAACGCTCTGGGCAGCCTAAAAACATTGAGCAATTAAATAGCAGAGGTTGAATGATTCACAGCTGTAGATTGATCACTTCATTAAGTGTTTTTGAAGAGTAAATCACTGCCTAATCTGGCCCTAACAGCAGCAGCTGCATCCTATCCCTACACTGATCAGAGCAGAGTGACGTGCGGCGCCACGTGACTCCAGCTTAAATAGAGGCTGGGTCACATGCTGCACTGGCCAATCACAACCATGCCAATAGTAGGCATGGCTGTGATGGCCTCTTGGGGCAAGTAGTATGACGCTTGTTTATTTGCTGCTTTGCAGCCTTTAAAAAAGCGCCAAGAAAGCGATGAACACCGAACCCGAACCCAGACTTTTACGAAAATGTTCAGGTTCGGGTCCGTGTCACGAACACCCCAAAATTCGGTACGAACCCGAACTATACAGTTCGGGTTTTACTCATCCCTATTTGTAGGTGAATCTTCTTCTTTCACTAACACTATGTCACCAACTTGGACATTTCTTCTGGGTGTTTGCCATTTACTTGTTAGCATCAGATTGGCTAAGTACTCTTTTCTCCATCTATTCCAAAACTGTTCTGATAGATATTAAACTCTTCGCCATCTCCTTTTGGCATATAAATCCTCTTTGGTAAACTTGCCAGGTGGTGGCTGTATGTAATCAGTAGATGGTTGGGAGTTAAGGGGCCCAAATTTGTTGGATCGTTGATGTTATCAACTGTAAGTGGACAACTGTTAACAATAGACATTACTTCATAAAATAGGGTCCTTAGTGAAGCATCATCTATTCTTCTGGCATTCTTTTTTAATACTGAACTTAAATTTCTTACAGTTTTGATTAGTCTGTCTCAAAACTCCTCCTGTATAGCTTGCATGTGGAGCATTCATATGAAAATCACACTGTTTCTCTAACAAATACTTTTTCTTTATCGATCTCTTTTAGAGCTTTCTTTAATTCATTCTTTGCTCCGACAAAATTAGATCAGTCAGATCTAAGCTCTCTGACAGTACTTCTAATGGCAATGAAACATCTCAAGGCGTTGATGAATGCCTCAGTTGACATGTCCTCTAACATTTCCAGATGAGTTGCTCTGGAGATCAGACATGTAAATATTAGTCCATATCTTTTGTACTCCTTGCGGTTCTGTTATTCCGCTATAAAGAAATGGTGGTGATGGGTTTACACAATGTGCCGGTAAATCTGCCATTCTTTGCTCTCCGGTAGGTCTACGTGCCTTTCTTCAGACTACACATTTACTTATATACTTTGCTATAACTTTGCTTCCTTTCACTATCCAGTAACCACCTTCTCTCAAACAGCTTTGGATAAAAGCTTCTTCCTTGATGAAAGGATATTTTGTGGTAGTGATCAATAATCAATCTTGTGAAGGTACAGTTTTTGGGTAGAATTGCTGGATGCTTCACTCTGCTAGGTAACGATGCATTTTCCAGTCTCCCTCCCACCTTCAGTATACCATCCTGCAGAACAAGATTAAGCTTGTACAGTGGGTGGTTGTTTGGAAGCCTTTTAGGTTTTTGACTAAGTCTCTTCAACTCTTCACTGTAGAATCTATGTTGAATGAGTCTTATGACTGTCTCTTCAGCTTTCATTCTTTCTTCTACATTTTACAATCCTTTTTTCTGATTCCCTTTGCCAAACTTTGAATTCGAGCTACTACATTTATGACTGTATTCCATTTTGAACATCTGGCGGGTCTTTCAGGTATGTCATCTTGACACTTGGCAGCAGTGCTCAATGTTTGTACAACTTTTACTTCTGGATCACCCATAGACAATTCTGTGTAACCTTTACTGGGCGTGATTTTCTTTTCCCAAAGGAACTCTGCGCCTGTGAACCAATTAGAATTTTTTAATTCTGTTACATTCAGGCCTCTTGAAGCATGACTTGCTGGGTTATGCTTTGTGTCAATGTGATGCCAATGTTCTTGATTTGTTATTTCACAAATTTTCTCAACTCTTTTGGCGACAAAGATATGGAATCTTCGAGCTTTGTTGTTTATGTATCCTAGGACAACTTGTAAGTCTGTCCAAAAATATTCATCTATTTTTAGCTCCAATTATTCTCTCAGAAACTTGCTTACTGATGCTGAAACAACAGCTGCTGTCAGTCCAAGTCTCTGTATTGTTTGAATACTGGTAGGTGCAACTCTGGCCTTTCCGATAACCAGGGCACAGTGTATCTTTTCTTGTCCTATTACTCTGATTTAGGAGCACTGACCATAACCATAACTACTGGCACCTGAAAAGTGACGAAGTTCTATTCTTGTACTTTCCGAAATCATGAGGTACAAAACATCTGGGTATCCGAACCTCTCTCAAGTTTTGCAGGTCTCTTATCCAACTCTCCCACCTTAGCCTCAAATTTTCAGGTATAGGCTCGTCCCATCCCAACTTCTGTCTGCATAATTCTTGTAGTATTTATTTTTCTCTTAGGATTACTGGGGCCAAGAATCCCAATGGATCAAATGTAGAAGCCACTGCAGAAAGAATGGTATGTCTAGTTACAATTTTCTCTTCAATAGATACTTCAAAGAAGAACATTTCATTCTCTACATTCCATCCCAATCCAAGTACCTTCTGGACAGGAAGATGATCATAGTTGAGATCTACATTCTTCATTGTTGATGCACGTTCAGAGACACTGATGGATTCCAGTACCTCTCTATTGTTTGAGATAAATTTATGAAAGCACAGTTTCCTCTTGCGCATAACTCTTGGCTTTTTTTCACTAGTTTGATTGCAGATTCTTTAAACTCTAGACTTATAAGACCATCATCTACATAAAAGTTTTTCTTTAGAAAATTTGCTGCTGATGGGCAATCCTTTTCATTCTGATTGGCCAGGTACTTCATACCATAATTGGCACAACCGAGAGACGATGCTGATCCAAACTAGTGTACTTTCATTCTGTATTCTGCTGGCTCTGTTTCTATATCTCCGTTCTCCCACCATAGGAACCTCAGGAAGTCTCTATCTTCATTCTTCACATGAAACTGGTGGAACATTTTTTCAACGTCACACATGACTGCTGCGGGATACTTTCTGAATCTACAGAGTACTCGAGGCAGAGTGTTTGTAAGGTCTGTGTCACGGAAGGTAAGATAAGGGAAGGAACCAGAACACTGCAAAGCAAACAAAACAACTGACTAGGCCCCAAAAGTTAGGGAACAAAGGGTCACCTCCTAGCAATCCCTAAAAAACCTTCTGTATGCTGCTATGCCCATGTGCATATCTCGATGGTAGAAATGCACATGCCCACATACCTAAAGCTGTAACACACTGGACCAAACCCTCAGCTGTAGGGAAGAGTGAAAGAGAAAACCAGCTCCTTCCACAACTGAAGGAGCTAGCGTCACTCTAGGGGCCTAGTAAAAACAGACACAGAAGGAAAAGAGGAAAAGGACTCCCCTATAGATGAGTTGGAGCAGACGATCCACCAAAACTTCCAGAGCTCAAACAAGGATGAACTATAACCAGCAAAGGCTATAGTGGTAGGGAGGAATAAATACCCTCACCAATAACAAAACAAACCACACCTGATAGGAGGTGGGATTCTGTTCAAACCTACAACAAAACAAACTGTCAGATCGAGTCACGTGCAGCAATTCTGACAGATCTCCCCAGAAAATCCACAGGGCAGGGTGTGACAGTCCCCCCCCCCCCCCTTCTACAGGTGACCTCCGGACACCTAGGCCCAACTTTGTCCAGGTGTGCCCTGTGAAAGGCATTAACAAGGCGGCTAGCGTTAACATCAGTAGCCGGAACCCACATTCTTTCCTCAGGACCGTATCCCCTCCAATGCACCAGGTACTGAAGGGAACCCCGAAGAACCCGTAAGTTGAGAATTCTAGAGATTTGAAACTCCAGATTACCATCAACCAAAACAGGAGGAGGCAAAGGAGATGATTCCGCAGGTTCCACATATTTCTTCAACAAGGACCTGTGAAACACATTATGGATCTTCCAGGCCTGAGTAAGTTCCAGACGAAACGCCACCGGATTGACAATGGCCAAGATTTTGTAAGGGCCAATAAATATTGGACCCAATTTCCAAGAGGGTACCTTCAGCTTAATGTTTTTAGTGGACAACCACACCAAATCACCCACACACAGGTCCGGAACAGTCATACGTCTCTTGTCAGCCATCCATTATATCTTTCACCCGGTCGCAGAAAAAGTGCCAAACTGAGGGTGAAAACCATATGCGCCAAAAAATTGTGACTTATCAGTTGACTCCTGCCTACGGTTATTTAAGGCAAACTCAGCTAAAGACAAGAACAAGGACCACTCATCCCGATTCTCAGCGACAAAACACCTTTAAATAGGTCTCCAGATTTTTGGTTAGTGCGCTCAGTTCAATCCAAAGAGAAAGACAACTGAATACCCAGACTAGAACAAAACGCCCTCCAAAACCTGGAAACAAATTGCCTCCCGCTATCAGACACCACATCATAGGCAATGCCATGTAATTTCACAATGTTGTCAATAAACACTTGAGTGAGAGTTTTCACATTGGGAAAACCTGATAATGGTACAAAGTGAGCCATCTTGCTGAAGCGGTCCGCAACCATCAAAATCAGTTTTCCCAGAGGAACTCGGCAAATCAGTAATGAAGTCCATGGACAAATGTGTCCAAGGACAAGATCGGATGCACAAAGGAAGAAAAGATTCTCAAGGCCGAGTGTGAGCCACCTTCGCACGTGCAGAAGTCTCACAAGCTGCTAGATAACTCTCAACACTTTTACGCAACCCTGGCCACCAGAATCTCCGGGAAATAGGATCCACAGTGATCTACTTCCAGGATGTCCCGCAAGGACAGTACCTGATGTTCCTTGAACACCTTGTATCGCAGTTCAGAAGGAACAAACAACTTGCCTGGAGGACAAGAATCAGATGGCTCCTATTGAGCCCCCAACACTTCCGACTTCAGCTCGGGGAAAAGAGCGGAAACCACCACACCATCAGCCAAAATCGAGGCAGGATCCTCCGAATCTCCCTCCCCGGAAAGCTACGTGACAACGCATCCGCTTTGACGTTTTTAATCCAAGGGCGATAGGTGACCACAAAATTGAACCTGGTAAAAAACAATGACCATCTAGCCTTCCTAGGATTTAAACGCTTTGCAGATTGCAGGTAGGTCAGATTTTTATGGTCAGTAAATACCGTAAACGGATGGGTGGCCCCTTCTAGCCAATGGCACCACTCTTCAAAGGCCAATTTGATTGCCAACAACTCTGTCCCCAACATCTTAATTTCTCTCGGCGGCCGAGAGTTTCTTGGAGAAAAAAGCACACCGGCGCCATTTGCCAGGAGATGGACCCTGCGACAAGACTGCTCCGACTCCCACTTCTGACATGTCAACCTCCAGAATGAAAGGTTGAGACACATCAGGTTGCATCAGAATGGGAGCAGAAGCGAAACATTTCTTAATAGCAGAGAAAGCCTGTAAAGCCTCATCCGACCAGACAGAGAAGTCAGCGCCCTTCCTAGTCATATCTGTCAAAGTTTGACAATGGTGGAATAATTCAGGATGAATTTTCTGTAGTAATTAGTAAATCTTACAAAACGCTTCAGGGCTTTCTGATTCTCTGGCCGGTCCCATTCGAGTACCGCACTGACCTTTTAGGGATCCATACAAAAACCGGAGGCAGAAAGCACCCCAAAAACGGCAGCTCCTGAGCAGCAAACACACATTTTTCCAACTTGGCATACAATCTATTCTCTCGAAGGATCAGCAACACTTGTTTCAAATGATCCTGATGAGTCTTCATATCGGGAGAGTAAATTAGTATGTCATCGAGGTAATTAACAACGAACCTCCCCATCAAATGATGAAAAATGTCATTGATAAAGCGCTGAAAGACTGCTGGAGCATTAGTTAAACCAAAAGGCATGACTAAGTTCCCAAAGTGACCCTCGGGGGTATTGAAGGCCGTTTTCCACTCATCTCCTTCCCTGATTCTTATCAGATTATAAGCTCCTCTTAAATCCAACTTAGAAAACACCTTAGCACCAACAATCTGATCAAAAAGATCCGGAATCAAAGGAAGGGGATAAGATTGACTGGACAATCATACTCCCGGTGCGGGGGCCTCCTGAGCTCCACCCTCCGAGAATACGTTCGAAAAATTGTAAAGAAACTGAGGCAACACCCTAGTGGCCACCCCCGAAATAGAGGCACTAAGACAGTTGTCCATGCAAAATTCACTCCAATTCCTGATTTTTCTTGTTTGCCAGTCAATGGTAGGGTTATGTTTTATTAATCATAGTAAACCCATAACCATCGGAGCAGGCAAACCTTTTATAACAAAACAAGAAATGAACTCAACATGAGAATCACCCACCCTCAAATGAATATCCTGAACAATATGAGCTAGATATCTTTGCGAGAGGGGGGCGGAATCTATAGCAAACACAGGTATCTCTTTACTTAATGCGATAGTTTTGACAAACTGAAAATCAATAAGATTAACCCGAGCGCTACTGTCAACAAATACCTTTAACTCAAGGAGGAATCGGGTACTGCAGGTAGGATACAAATATGCAGGCTCTGAATCCCCATTCACACTACCAAGAGTAAGGGAGGGTTTTTTTTCTTTGAAGGGATCCCCTATTATTTTTTCATTACCACTTCGAGGTTTAATAAAAGGGCACACATTAACGAAATGACCTTCTTTACCACAGAAGTAACACAGTTTATTCAGCTTCCTAAAATTCCTATTACCAGAGCAAGAAGTAACCTCACCCAATTGCATAGGCTCTTCTACAGCCCCTAAGTCAGGTGTCAAAGTACCCCAAGGGACAGGAGGGACTGATTCCCCACCAGACAACACCCCCCTGCCCGAAGGGAACCTTGCATTTCTCCCTAAGACGTCTATCAATCCGTACGGCCAAAGACATGGCCGCCTCCAAAAAATCTGTTTTTTCAGGAAATGCAATGGCATCTTTTAATCTCTCATATAGCCCCTGAAAGAACCGACTACAGAGTGCAGGATCATTCCACTCTAGAGTCAGTCACCCATCTTCTAAATTCAGCACAATACGACTCAGCAGTGCGTTCTCCGCAGGGATCAGAAACCTAAAAATGGCCAAAATCTAATTTTTTTAACCCCCCCTGCACCCCTGAATTCATTTATGTGGCAGGGTGCAGGGGGGCGGTTTGTGGGCGGTGCAGCAGTTGCGGGAGGCGGGCGGTGCGGCAGGCGGGATCGCGATCCCCTGCCTGCCTCCCGCTGAATTTTCATTGGTGGGTCAGTGGTATACCAGAGTGTTAGCACATTGCTGACACTCTGGTATAAATGGCTGACATCGCTGCAATGTCAGCCGTTTAGCCGTTTCACCCTTTCCTACGGACCGCGGTATGGAAAGGGTTAAGTCAGGGAGCTCCCCCCCTCTGCCATCGGGGGGCTGCTGTGCCTTTGTAGCCCCCAGATGGATGGGGGACAGAGGGAGGGAGCTCCCCTCCTTCCCCTTCCCCGTCTGCTCAGTTGTGGCAGACGGGGAAGGTTCCCATGGCAACAGGACGCCTTCACAGGTGCTGAAAAGATCTATGCTAAAAGCATAGATCTGTTCAGTGTAAGTAAACTACAGTACAGTACAATATATATTGCATTGTACTGTATTTTACAGACATCAGACCCACTGGATCTTCAAGAACCAAGTGGGTCTGGGTCCAAAAAATGTAAAAAAAAAAAGTAAAGATAATAAAAACACATTTATCACTGAATAAAAAAAAAAATACACTACACATATTAGGTATCGCCTTATGTATTCACGCACGGTGAAAGCTATAAAAATAAAAAAATAAAAACTATCAGGAAGTTGAAATTTTGCCCACCTTATTTCCCAAAAAAGGTAATAAAAGTGATCAAAAGAGTCGCATGTACGCCGAAATAGAACCAATCAAACCGTCACCTCATCCCGCAAAAAATGAGCCCCTACATGAGACAATGACCCAAAAAATAAAAAAACTATGGGGACACTAAAACATGATTTTTTTTTGTTTCAAACATGATATTATTGTGTAAAACTTACATAAATTAAAAAAAGTATACATATTAGGTATCGCCGCGTCCGTATCGACCAGCTCTATAATAATATCACATGAGCTAACCCCTCAGATGAACACCGTAAAAAATAAAAACTGTGCTAAATAAACAATTTTTTGTCACCTTACATCACAAAAAGTGTAATAGCAAGGGATCAAAAAGTCATATGCACCCCAAAATAGCGCCAATCAAATCCTCATCTTATCCCGCAAAAATCATACCCTACCCAAGATAATGGCCCAAAAACTGAAAAAGATATGGCTCTTAGACTATGGAAACACTAAAACATGATTTTTTTGTTTCAAAAATGAAATCATTGTGTAAAACTTACATAAATAAAAAAAAGTATACATATTAGGTATCGCCGCATCCGTATCGACCAGCTCTATAAAAATATCACATGACCTAACCCCTCAGGTGAACACCGTAAAAAAAATAAAAACGGTGTAAAAAAACAATTTTTTGTCATCTTATGTCACAAAAAGTGTAATAGCAAGCGCTCAAAAAGTCATATGCACCCCAAAATAGTGCCAATAAAACCGTCATCTCATCCCACAAAAAATGAGACCCTACTTTAGATATTCGCCCAAAAACAAAAAAAAAACTGTGGCTCTCAGACTATGGAGACACTAAAACATATTTTTTTTGTTTAAAAAATGAAATCATTGTGTAAAACTTACATAAATAAAAAAATAGTATACATATTAGGTATCGCTGCGTCCATGACAACCTGCTCTATAAAAATACCACATGATCTAATCTGTCAAATTAATGTTGCAATTAACAAAAAAATAAAAACGGTGCCAAAAAAGCGATTTCTTGTTACCTTGCCTCACAAAAAGTGTAGTATAGAGCAACCAAAAATCATATGTACCCTAAACTAGTACCAACAAAACTTCCACCCTATCCCGTAGTTTCTAAAATGGGGTCACTTTTTGAAGTTTTTACTCTAGGGGTGCTTCAGGGGGGCTTCAAATGGGACATGGTGTCCAGCAAAACTGTCTAGCAAAATCTGCCTTTCAAAAACCGTATGGCATTCCTTTCCTTCTGCGCCCTGCCGTGTGCCCGTACAGCGGTTTACGACCACATATGGGGTGTTTCTGTAAACTACAGAATCAGGGCCATAAATAATGAGTTTTGTTTGGCTGTTAACCCTTGCTTTGTAACTGGGAAAAAAAAATAGTAAAATGGAAAATTTGCCCAAAAATTGAAATTCTGAAATGTCATCTCTATTTGCCAATAACTCTTGTGGAACACCTAAAGGGTTAAAAAAAAGTTTGTAAAATCAGTTTTGAATACCTTGAGGGGTGTAGTTTCTAGAATGGTGTCATTTCTGGGTGGTTTCTATTATATAAGCCTCACAAATCGGGTTTTTGAAATGTTCAGAACAATTTCAAGATTTGCTTCCAAACTTCTAAGCCTTGTAGCATCCCCAAAATATAAAATATCATTCCCAAAATGATGCAAACATGAAGTAGACATATGGGGAATGTAAAGTAATAAATATGTTTGGAGGTATTACTATGTATTATAGAAGTAGAGAAATTGAAACTTGGAAATTTGCAATTTTTTACACATTTTTGGTAAATTTTGTATTTTTTAGAAATAATAATTTATTTTTTTTATTTCATTTTACCAGTGTCATGAAATACAATATGTGCCGAAAAAACAATCTCAGAATGGCCTGGATAAGTTAAAGCGTTTTGAAATTATCACCACTTAAAGTGATACTGGTCAGATTTGCAAAAAATGGCCTGGTCCTTAAGGGGAAAAGGTCAAAATGAGCCGGGTCCTTAAGGTGTTAAAGGAGACATGTCTTTTCTTGAGGTGTTGCGATGCTTGCACTGACTTGCGATTCTCTGCCATGACTTGTGATGCTCTGTGCAGACTTGAGATGCTCTGTGCAGAATTGAGATGTGCTGGCTTGGACACGCTGCTGCAGGCTTTAGGCCTAGTGGCGGGAATTTAGCTGGCTGGAGTACGTGGTCTCTCCGTGGATAGCGGTGCGGGCACTCTAGCTCTGGACTTTGGCCTCCCACCATGTGTCTCTTTCTCTCTCTAGGGATCGCAGGAGGGTTGGCACTCTTTCTCTGACTCTTTCTCTGACTATTTTGTCTTTGCGGTTCTGTCACTTTAAGAGTCGGATGCAGTTTGACAAATGCACACGTTCATGACCTCTATGGTAGCTCCGCTGAGGTGTCTTTGCTTGCTCATTCAGGGAACAGTTGCTGCGCGCCGGTATATGCTGGTGCTCTGCTGCTCTTATGCCCTATTTTCTTTGCAAGTTGAGGAGTGCTATTGCTTCGCCCTCTGAGAGTAATAGTTTCTCTGTGGAAGGCGCAGCACTATGAAGTGCCTTTTGAACTGTGGCATTACAAGAATACTGATATCTCTGACTTTTTAGTCTAACCAGACTGTCTGTTACTCTGCAATTCTTCTAGCACCATTCTATGGAAGCAGTAGGTTTAAAGAGCACAACAAATACATGAAATAACTTCTTTATTAACTTTAAGCACTTTATGATCATTCTGAGAGGTATATGTGAGGTTAACCAATAGTTCACTTGCTTTACTTGGTTTGCAGTTTGCTCTATACAATTGATTATGATCACGTATGAGCAGTTCGCATTTGTATGCAGTTTGTTTGATTGTATAATTGTATGGTTCAGTAGTTCGTTTGTTTGGTGGAACTGTAAGTAAACATACATATAACCAGTTCAGTATACAGTTCTAATCACTATATTAACAGTAGTAACATTATATAACTGTTTTAAATACCTATTTTGGCCTCTTGCTTCCATAAAACACAGCTCTTAGTAGAATGTGTGTCTATTTAGCTTCTCTTTCTGGTGAGTAATGATTCCAGCAGCTCCTGCTATGGGAATTTCCCACACAAGCTGTGTGTGAGGCTGGCTGTGATTGGTCAAAACTCTACTATGCAGTTTAACTCTATGCTTTCTGCTGTTTCTGCTGTGTCATTGAGCTTATCTCACATTCATATAATGAATCTTAAAGGCATACTATATTTTCTGCTTCTGTGAACACAAAATATAACAGTTATATGACATCCAAACATAAAGTCACTGTAAATAACTCTGCTTTAGTCTTTAACACACAAACATAGGAACTGTATTAAGGTTATTGGCAGGTCTAGCTGTATAAACATATAAGCTATGTTAGAAACCTAGGACAGGTCTTAGCTGGCCAGCTACACCAAATACCTCTGACATTCCCTGTAATTTAATATTAGCCGCTGCTGACATCAGCAACATTATCTGCTGTATTGCTCCTGTGTAACATTTCACATCCCAAATACCTGTGACATTCCCTGTAATTTTTCATTAGCCGCTGATGACAGCGACATTATCTGAGGTATATCTCCTGTGTGACGTTTGCACATCCCAAACACCTTTTTAATTTTTTTTTGTGCATACACTTAAAAATCCTACTCTACTGTACATGTGACATACTTTCGAGCATACAGTTGCAAGAAAAAGTATGTGAACCCTTTGGAATGATATGGATTTCTGCACAAATTGGTCATAAAATGTGATCTGATCTTCATCTAAGTCACAAAAATAGACAATCACAGTCTGCTTAAACTAATAACACACAAATAATTAAATGTTACCATGTTTTTATTGGACACACCATGTAAACATTCACAGTGCAGGTGGAAAAAGTATGTGAAGTATGTTCAGCACTGCTGCTACTCTCCCTAGGAGTGGCCATCCTGTAAAGATAACTGCAAGAGCACAGCGCAGACTGCTCAATGAGGTGAAGAAGAATCTTAGAGTGTCAGCTAAAGACTTACACAAGTCTCTGGCATATGCTAACATCCCTGTTAGCGAATCTACGATATGTAAAACACTAAACAAGAATGTATTTCATGGGAGAATACCACAGAGGAAGCCACTGCTGTCCCCAAAAAACATTGCTGCACGTTTACAGTTTGCACAAGAGCACCTGGATGTTCCATAGCAGTATTGGCAAAATATTCTGTGGACAGATGAAACCAAAGTTGAGTTGTTTGGAAGAAACACACAACACTATGTGTGGAGAAAAAGAGGCACAGCACACCAACATCAAAACCTCATCCCAACTGTGAAGTATGGTGGTGGGGGCATCATGGTTTGGGGCTGCTTTGCTGCGTCAGGGCCTGGACGGATTGCTATCATCGAAGGAAAAATTAATTCCCAAGTTTATCAAGATAATTTGCAGGAGAACTTAAGGCCATCTGTCCACCAGCTGAAGCTCAACAGAAGATGGGTGTTGCAACAGGACAACGACCCAAAGCATAGAAGTAAATCAACAGAATGGCTTAAACAGAAGAAAATACGCCTTCTGGAGTGGCCCAGTCAGAGTCCTGACCTCAACCCGATTGAGATGCTGTGGCATGACCTCAAGAAAGCGATTCACACCAGACATCCCAAGAATATTGCTGAACTGAAACAGTTCTGTAAAGAGGAATGGTCAAGAATTACTCCTGACTGTTGTGCACGTCTGATCTGCAACTACAGGAAACATTTGGTTGAAGTTAATGCTTCCAAAGGAGGTTCAACCAGTTATTAAATCCAAGGGTTCACATACTTTTTCACCTGCACTGTAAATGTTTACATGGTGTGTCCAATAAAAACATGGTAACATTTAATTTGTGTGTTATTAGTTTAAGCAGACTGTGATTGTCTATTGTTGTGACTTAGATGAAGATCAGATCACATTTTATGACCAATTTGTGCAGAAATCCATATCATTCCAAAGGGTTCACATACTTTTTGTTGCAACTGTATATAACATTTAATATGAAGAAGGCGAGCAGTAAGGGACAGGGAAGTGGCCGTGATGCTGCTAATGGCCGCAACTTGGTGGCAGCTTTGGAGCTCGGCAAGCTCACACACATACCACGTCTTAAACTTAGTGGTTCAGTGGTTTCTCAAAACCTATCCTAATTTGCCTGAGCTACTGGTGAGGATCATCGACAACTTCCATCGGTCTATCAACACTGCAGCAGCGCTTGTTATTGCCAGCTCACTGACTGTTGTGCGACTTGAGCAAGCGCTGGTACTCAACGTTCCACATGTTGGCCAGGCTTTGTGAGCAGCAGAGGGCAGTAGTGAAATACCAGCTGCAACATGGTCTTCGCCTTTCCAGTCAGCTTCCACTCTTCACAAGCGACGAGTGGGCATGGATGTCTGACCTCTGTGAGGTTTTGCGCAACTTTGAGGAATCGACACTCTTTAGGTATTCTGTGTCTACTGAAACACTTGCTGCTCACAATTAAGGCGGACGCTTTGCATGTGGAAAAGGTGGAAATGGGGGAAGACAGTACACAAGGTGATAGCCAGACCACCCTCAGTTCATCTTCTCAGTGCAAATTGGATGATGATGAGGAGAAGGAGGATGAGGAGTAGGAGCAGGAGACAGGGTAGTACCCATGGAAGTTTAATTCCATATGTTCAGTGTGGATTGGCAAAAGAGGAGGAAGAGGATGAGGAGATTGAGAGTCATCCTCCTGATGACGACAGCGAAGTCTTGTCTGTAGGGACTCTGGCACCCATAGCTGACTTTATGTTAGGCTGCCTTTTTCTATGACGCACGCGTTTAACGCATTTTGGACAACCCCGAATACTGGTTGTTAACCCATCTCGACCCCTGCTACAAAGCAAACTTCTCCTCTCTCATTCCATGGGTGGAGAGGATAAGCATAATGGTGCAATACCAGAAGGTTCTTGTGGAAAAATTGATCCAAAAATTTCCAGCTGACAACGCTGGCGGCAGAGTACGTAGTTCCTTGGGCAACCGAGGAGGCGAGACGATGGGAACACACAGCAGTTCCAACAGAGGCAGGGCAACACTCTCCAAATCCTGGGACAGTTTCATAACACTCCGCCAGCACCCTCACCCTGATGCGCAGCCTACTGTCACAGGGAGAGAATTTTTTTTGAAGATGGTGAAGGAGTACCTAGCAAACCATGTCAGCATCCTCAATAATCCCTCAGTGCCTTACATCTACTGGGTTTCCAAGCTGGACACATTGCACGAACTGGCGCTCTACAACATGGAAGTGCTGGCCTGCCCTGCCGCCAGCATTTTTTCAGAGCGGGTATTTAGTGCTGTTGGGGGCATGATAACTAATAAGCGCATCCGCCTGTCAACTGAAAATGCTGACAGGTTGACTCTTATAAAAATGAACAAGGCATGAATTGCCCCTGACTTCTCTACTCCACCAGAGTAAAGCAGCTTAACATAAAGGCAGGTGAGCTGACCCTCTAAAATATTGTAGGTGAGGGACTGCTGGTGAGCTGACCCTCTAAAACATTATATGCAAGTGCCTGCAGGTGAGCTGACCCTCTAAAAGATTGAAAGTGAGAGCTTGCTGGTGAGCTGACCCTCTAAAACATTATATGCGAGGGCCTGCAGGTGATCTGGCCCTCTAGAATATTGTAGGTGAGGGCCAGCTGGTGAGCTGACCCTCTAAAACATTACATGCAAGGGATTGCAGGTGAGCTGGCCCTCACCTACAATCTTTTAGAGGGTCAGCTCACCTGCAGGCCCTCACCTACAATCTTTTAGAGGGTCAGCTCACCTGCAGGCCCTCACCTACAATCTTTTAGAGGGTCAGCTCACCTGAAGTCCCTCGCATATAATGTTTTAGAGAGTCAGCTCACCAGCAGGCCCTTACCTACAATATTTTAGAGGGTCAGCTCCCCAGCGGGCCCTCACC
This sequence comes from Bufo gargarizans, assembly GCF_014858855.1. Lineage (NCBI taxonomy): Eukaryota > Metazoa > Chordata > Amphibia > Anura > Bufonidae > Bufo > Bufo gargarizans. Next base: position 412,088 of record NW_025334285.1, read on the forward strand.
TACAATATTTTAGAGGGTCAGTTCACCTGCAGGCCCTTGCATATAATGTTTTTGAGGGTCAGCTCAGTAGCAGGTCCTCAACCATAATATTTTACAGGATCAGCAAACCAGCAGGCCCTCACCTACAATCTTTTAGATGGTCAGCTTACCAGCAGGCCCTCGCATATACTGTTTTTGAGAGTCAGCTTAACATCAGGCCCTCAACCATAATGTTTTAAAGAGTCAGCTCCCCCAACAGACCCTTGCCCATACTTTTTTCAATGGTTAGCTAAGCAGCAGGCACACACCTATAATTTTCTCAATGGTCAGCTCAGCAGCAGGCACTCGGCCATAATTATTTTGATGCCTAGATCAGCAGCAGGCACTCGCCCTAAAGTTTTAGAGAGTCAGCTCTGCAAGAGACCCTCACCCCTAATGTTTTAGAGGGTCAACAGAAGGCCCTTGCTTCTTATGTTTTTTAGGGTCACCAGCAGGACATCAATCATAATTTTTCAAGGGTGTATGATGCCCTCCTTTATGTGTAATAAAGGGTGTATTGGAGTGCCGTTTCCTTTAAATTTTTGGAAGCCCTTTTACTTAGTGCATAGGCATATGTGTGCATATGAGTGTAGGAGTCCCACTACCTGAACAATTGTACCACAATGTAAATGAGGCCCTCCATTATGTGATATTCAGGAGTGCCTCTTCTTTGTACTTTTTGTCAGCACTTGCACTTTATACAGGGAGTGCAGAATTATTAGGCAAATGAGTATTTTGACCACATCATCCTCTTTATGCATGTTGTCTTACTCCAAGCTGTATAGGCTCGAAAGCCTACTACCAATTAAGCATATTAGGTGATGTGCATCTCTGTAATGAGAAGGGGTGTGGTCTAATGACATCAACACCCTATATCAGGTGTGCATAATTATTAGGCAACTTCCTTTCCTTTGGCAAAATGGGTCAAAAGAAGGACTTGACAGGCTCAGAAAAGTCAAAAATAGTGAGATATCTTGCAGAGGGATGCAGCACTCTTAAAATTGCAAAGCTTCTGAAGCGTGATCATCGAACAATCAAGCGTTTCATTCAATATAGTCAACAGGGTTGCAAGAAGCGTGTGGAAAAACCAAGGCGCAAAATAACTGCCCATGAACTGAGAAAAGTCAAGCGTGCAGCTGCCAAGATGCCACTTGCCACCAGTTTGGTCATATTTCAGAGCTGCAACATCACTGGAGTGCCCAAAAGCACAAGGTGTGCAATACTCAGAGACATGGCCAAGGTAAGAAAGGCTGAAAGACGACCACCACTGAACAAGACACACAAGCTGAAACGTCAAGACTGGGCCAAGAAATATCTCAAGACTGATTTTTCTAAGGTTTTATGGACTGATGAAATGAGAGTGAGTCTTGATGGGCCAGATGGATTGGTAAAGGGCAGAGAGCTCCAGTCCGACTCAGACGCCAGCAAGGTGGAGGTGGAGTACTGGTTTGGGCTGGTATCATCAAAGATGAGCTTGTGGGGCCTTTTCGGGTTGAGGATGGAGTCAAGCTCAACTCCCAGTCCTACTGCCAGTTTCTGGAAGACACCTTCTTCAAGCAGTGGTACAGGAAGAAGTCTGCATCCTTCAAGAAAAACATGATTTTCATGCAGGACAATGCTCCATCACACGTGTCCAAGTACTCCACAGCGTGGCTGGCAAGAAAGGGTATAAAAGAAGAAAATCTAATGACATGGCCTCCTTGTTCACCTGATCTGAACCCCAGTGAGAACCTGTGGTCCGTCATCAAATGTGAGATTTACAAGGAGGGAAAACAGTACACCTCTCTGAACAGTGTCTGGGAGGCTGTGGTTGCTGCTGCACGCAATGTTGATGGTGAACAGATCAAAACACTGACAGAATCCATGGATGGCAGGCTTTTGAGTGTCCTTGCAAAGAAAGGTGGCTATATTGGTCACTAATTTGTTTTTGTTTTGTTTTTGAATGTCAGAAATGTATATTTGTGAATGTTGAGATGTTATATTGGTTTCACTGGTAAAAATAAATAATTGAAATGGGTATATATTTGTTTTTTGTTAAGTTGCCTAATAATTATGCACAGTAATAGTCACCTGCACACACAGATATCCCCCTAAAATAGCTAAAACTAAAAACAAACTAAAAACTACTTCCAAAAATATTCAGCTTTGATATTAATGAGTTTTTTTGGGTTCATTGAGAACATGGTTGTTGTTCAATAATAAAATTAATCCTCAAAAATACAACTTGCCTAATAATTCTGCACTCCCTGTATACAAGTAAATATACAGGAAAGAATGTTTCCTAACAATTTTTCCTCTAAAATCGATTTTATCTTCAGTTTTGTGTGTATTATTGTCAGTCTGTAAAAGTGGCGTAGTACTCGGACAACATCATTCCTAGCAGCGACCTGGGAGTCCAAGATGCATCCAGACATCCTCCCCATGCTGTCCCCGATCCATTTCGGTTGTGTTTGTATCAATTTCTGACCTTTTCTTATGAACCAGACACCCTCCCCTCTTCAGAGCATGGGGTGTCTGGTTTAATGCTAAGGTTCTCATATTGATATCAATTGATAAGCATCCTGAGGTGTTCGACCAGAGCACCCGAACACCCGAGCACTTTGGTGCTCGATCAACACTAATTGAAACACTATGAGGTAAAGCTGACAATGCTATCTCCCAGGGTATAATTGGATTGTCCCCAAAGTTTGTGTAGGATTTCCTTCTCCTTGGGAAACAGCACAAATAATGAGTGTCCTGAAAGTGAGTATGGGAGTAACATACACCAGATTACAGATAAAAAAAGAGGGAAGGAGGAGGAATATGATAGTGCAAGGAGCATTCAAGTGTATTCGTCTAATGGGCAGCCAGAAGACCACAAAATGTCACCACCAATGCCCCTTGCTTCATCCTGTTCAGAGTAGAAAGTGTATGAAGGAAAGCTCTGCTGCGCTAAGGGTACTTTTACACTAGCGTTAAAGTTTTCCGATATTGAGTTCCGTTATAGGGGCTCAATACAGGAAAAAAAACGCATCAGTTTTGCCCTAATGCATTCTGAATGGAAAGCAATCCATTCAGTACGCATCAGGATGTCTTCCGTTCTGTCCCTTTTACAGTATTTGGCAGGAGAAAATACCGCAGCATGCTGCAGTATTTTCTCCGGCCAAAATTCCGTAACACTTGCCGGAATGCCGGATTAATTTCCATTGAAATGTATTAATGCCGGATCCGGTACCAAGTGTTCAGGAAATTTGCGCATTGACGGATCCGGTTTTCCAGTCTGCACATGCGCAGACCTTCAAAAATGTGAAAAAAATAAATACCGGATCCGCTTTTCCGGATGACACCGGAAAGACAGATCCGGTATATCAATGCATTTGTCAGACGGATATGCAACCAGATCCGGAAACAAATGATTTCTGTTTCCATACAGATTTCCAGATCCGGCAGGCATTTCCAGCAAACGGAACTGCCTGCCGGATTCTTCTAACTCTAGTGTGAAAGTACCCTAATAAGCAAAACACTGTGCAAGCCAAATTCCAGGAAACGTACGAGCACAAGTTAGATTATTACTGAGATGGAGGTCTACTTGTAGATTAATCTTGGTTGAACTCAGCCTTAGGGCTCATTCAGACGGCCATAAGTGTTTTGCAGTCCGCAAATTACGGATCCACAAAATATGGATACCGGCTGCGTGCTTTGCACATTTTGGGGAACGCACAGGGCCAGCGATATATAGAAAGGCCTATTCTTGTCCGCAGACATGAATAGGACATGCTATATATTATTTGCGGGGCCTCAGAATGGAACTACGGATGCAGACAGCAGATGGTGTGCTGTCAGCATCTTTTTGCGGCCCAACTGAAACTGTGGAACATGTGCGGACCTGTACATACAGCCATCTCGATGATCCATTTTTGTCAGAAATAATTTCAAAATGATTAGACAGGCCTGAAAATGAAATCAGAATTGATTGTACTCAAATACCATTGATGATGCAGTATTATATTGTTGAAAGATTTCTAACTACTGACCTATTGTACTGTACATTACACATTGGACTATAAACAGGGTATTGGCTATAGTCGGGTTTTAATAAAAATTCATACTCTTACAGCCAGGGGCGTAGCTAAAGGCTCATGGGCCCTGGTGCAAGAGTTCAGCTTGGGCCCCCCTTCTCTCAGTGCTCTGTGGCCCGGGGCAGAGAAGCACATACTTAGTGCTGCCTGAGGCAAAAATTGAAACGACCCTCCCCACGCCAAATTCTTGATCTAACCCCTTCCCTCCAGCAGGAGGTGTAACTTGACCAGCATGCACTTTCTATAATACCAGTGTCTTCTTATGTGGCACCAGGGTCTTTGGCCCCCCTCAGGCTCCTGGGGCCGGTAGCGACTGCTACCTCTGCACCCCCTATAGCTACTCCCCTGCTTACAGCAGTACCGGTCACCATATAATGAAAAGCAGATTTTATTAAATGAAATCATGTATTAATAAGTCAATAGTTTACAGTATCTCTGATATTTTATCTGAGACTTGTGTATGATTTCCTTCTTTAGGTACAACTAGCTGAAGGACCCGGTTTCACATGGGTATATTTCATCTATTTAATTTATTATTTGTGTGTGTCGTTAAAAGATATCAACAGTATCCACTATAACAGCGACATCTACAGTACCCCGCCCCCTTAACAGTGACCTCCGCAGCCCCCCACCTCTTAACACTGACCCCCCCACAGTGCCCTGTCTCCTTAAAATGGGATCTCCACAGCAGCCCATACCCTTAACTTTAACCTTCACAGCAGCCTGCCCCTTTAATAGTGAGTTCCACAGTACCCCACCCCCTTGACAGTGACCTCCACAGGGGCCCGTCCCCTTAACAGTGACCTCTACAGCACCCACCCCTTAACATTGACTAAAGGTTATAGTCCCCTTAACTGTGACCTCCACCATTCCCGTCTCCCTTAACAGAGACCTCCACAGCGACTGCCCCTTTAACAGTGACTGCCACAGTACCACGCTGTCACAGTCCCTCAGGTAACTGATGTCAGGAAATCAAGGAGATTGGCTGAGCGTGGAGGACTCTAACAGCCTTCTTGATTTCTCTTGATTCAGTGTTGATAGGGTTAATGACTTCTCTTTTCTCAGCTGTTGCTCAGTGGTCATCACTTCTACCCTTTATAGTCTGGCCCCACCCTTCTGACTATCCGGTAGATAGCTTCATTTGGGTTTGGCTCAGCTGGTGTAAGTTTGTCTCTGGTGTTCCTGCACTTCCGTCTCTACAGAAGTTAAGTGTTGCGTTTGTTTGTGTTTGTTATATTCCCTGTTGTTTGTATCGGATCCTGAGACAAAGACTTCCATTTGTCCATCTGGGGAGGAATGGGTTGTCCCTGGTCCTAACCTTTTCTAAGGCCTTATAGGGATATAAAGGCCTAGGTATCCTGCATATAAATATTCCAACCTTCAGGTTCTATTCATATTGATAGATAGTTAGGGCCCCATTAGGGTTGTCTAGGAGGTGACCTGTTTCTTCCCTAGTTTCCAGGCCTGTTCCCCTTCCCTCCTGTGTTCAGTGTGAAGTTTCCCCCCACACACTGATCGTGACACATACTCCCTTAACAGTGACCTCCACTGTAGCCCGCTCTCTTAACAGTGACCTCACAGCACCCCGCTGCTTTAACAGTGACTTCACAGTACCCCACTGCCCCTTTAATAGTGGCCTCCACAGTCCCCTCCTCCCTTAACAGTGACCTTCACAGTGCCCGCCCTTTTAACAGTGACATCCACAGCGGCCGCCCCTTTATTAGTGACCTCCATAGTACCCCATCTCCTTAACATTGATTTCCACAATATCCCGCACCCTTAACAGTGACCTCCAACAGAGCTCTGTTCCCTTAAAATGTGACCTCTACAACACCCTGCCCCCTTAACACTGACCTCCATAGTGGACCGTCCCCTTAACTGTGACATCCACAGCAGCCTCCCCCTAGGGTGGCCAGAGGTCCAGTTTTAGGGCAGACAGTCTGTCTTTCAGACTCCCTGTACTCTGACTGGCGCAGGTCCTGGACTGACACAGGGATGTCCCTTTGAACAGCTCACTCTAAGACAGCTGCACTGTGCTGTTTGAGCATGAGCTGCAGGGAGAAAGTAACCTTCCCTCCTACCCCTGCAGCTGACTACCCCTGCAGCTGACAGAAGTTGATTTTTACCTTGATTTTTTCAATCCCCATCGAGTGGGAGGGGGAGGGGACTCATCTAGAGGCGGGGATTAGCGTGGCCAGGGTTTTTAAGCCCGTCTTTTAAGGGTGACCTGAATGGCCACCCTACCTGCCCCTGAACTGTGACCTCCACAGCACTCCACTCCCTTAACAGTGTCATCCACAGCGCCCTGCGCCTTTAAAGATGAACTACAGCAGTGAAGAAAAATGGCTCGGTTGTTATGGAAATCTGGTTTAAAACTGTGTGTATGTGGAGACTAAGGGCCTGCAAGCTTCTATTGGCTGGTAAGGGTCATGTGACCAAGTTTCTATTGGCTAATGCATTTTTTTGGGAATATCTCAGAAACAATACGTGTTAGAGAGCTAGAGACTCGGTCTAAAACCTACCCGGACACCTGATGTACCTGTGTGCCAAATTTCGTGGCCAGGGAGGAGCTGGTCACAGAAAGGAGTGAAGCTGTGGTGCAAAAAGAGTAATGGTGATACCCTCTTTACATCAAAGGCCTAATTTTTATATTAAAGGGGTTATTTGATTCCTGAAATGCCACCCCATATGCCCCGGCCCCTCACACACAATATACTTACCTTGCTCCCCGGCACCCATGTCACTCCTGGTCCCCGCACGGTCACTGCTACTTTCGGTGTCGGGGGAAGGCAGCCAATGGCAGGTGGTGATGGGGATGTGCAGCAATGGCTGTGCGGGGACCAGGAACGATGCACGGGCCAGGGAGCAAGGTAAGTATATTGTATGGGGGGGGGAGGCAGAGCCACAGAACAAAAGAAAAACACTGTTTATGCAAACAGTTGGACAGAGAGGTTGCTGGTGACAGATTCCCATTGATTGTAATGCTAATACAATAATAGACTTAAAACAGGGAATTTTTTACAAAGCTACAATATACTGTAGCAGTGTGGAAGGCTGTTGATAGCACGAATAATCCCACATGATCATACTATTTCCATTGTTCTTGTAGTTTTTGCAAAGAAAGGAGCTGAATGGAATGTCGACAATTTATTTATAGAGCCATCCTACGTAATTAGTAGGATGAGTGACACATTGCCAGGCTACGTAAAGAAGGGAGTGTGTCATGAAGTGGTTAATACGCTCTATGTGTTAACAGAATACAGATAAACCTTTTACTGGGAGGACAGATAGACAGGTACCTGGGAAAATGTATGTCTAATTTTATCTCACACTGAATGGGCATAATGTTCTCAAATGTAAACACCAATGCAGTTACCCGAGGACAATAGAAGTCAATGGGAGAACCTGAGCATTAAACCAGGCACCCCCTGCTCTGAAGAGGGGAGGGTGTCTGGTTCACATGAAAAGGTCAGAAATTGATGGAAACACCACTGAAATGGTTCGGGAACAGCATGGGGAGGATGTCTAGATGCATCTTTGACTCCCAGGTCGCTGCTGGGAACAATGTTGTCCGAGTAGTACGCCACTTTTACAGACTGACAATAATACGCACAAAACCGAAGATAAAACCGATTTTAGAGGAAAAATTGCTAGAAAACATTCTTTCCTATATATTTACTTGTATATGAAGTGCAAGTGCTGCCAAAAATTACAAAGAAAAGGCAAACGGATACAACCTGTATATCACATAGGGCCTCATTCACATTGTAGTACAATTGTTCAGGTAGTGGGACTCCTACACTCATAAAGCCTATGCACTAAGGTAAAGGAACCAACACTCCAATACACCCTTTATTACACATAAAGGAGGCAGGGCCATCTTTAATGCAGGGTAAAAGGGGCAGCTGCCCCGGGCCCACCCAGTTGCTCCTGTGGGGGGCCCAAGGCAGCTGCCTCTTGAGCCCTGCTGGCCACTCGTAAATTAGTACTGGAGGCCCAGGAAGCGGTGAAAGCTTTGTGCTCACTGCTCCCTGGTTCTCGGCTATCGGCTGTGCAGGGCTGCGCACAAGAGTGAGGTGTTCTGTGACTTCACGCTGTGCGCAGCCTTCACAGCACAGCCAACACCAGGAGGATGCAGATCGCGCTGGAGGAGAGGAGAGTCGTCGTCCAGGAGCTGGAGAGGTTAGTGGAGTTTTTTATTTTATATTTATGAGGCTGATGGACACTTCTGGGGGCTGATGGAGAGGCTGCTGGGGGCTGATGAGAAGCTACTGGGGGCTGCTATAAGGCTACTGGGGGCTGCTATGAGGCTACTGGGGGCTGCTATGAGGCTACTGGGGGCTGCTATGAGGCTACTGGGGCTGCTATGAGGCTACTGGGGGCTGATATGAGGCTACTGGGGGCTAATGAGAGGCATGGGGCTCTTATCTGAGGTCTGCTTGGTGGCCTGACCTGAGTTAAAATGAAAAATATTTTTATATTTATCGTCCCCCTCTAAAACCTAGGTGCGTTGAGCCCTGGTCTCCTTCCTGAACTGCAGAACGGTGCCCACTTCCAGTCCTGATCCCAGCTGCCCAGAGCACTGATCCTGACTCTTCTGGAGTCTACAGAACTGTAAGTATTTAAAGTAATTCACTGTAAGCTATAATATATATATATATATATATATATATATATATATATACTGTATATATATATATATATATATATATATATAAAAATAAGAAATTCCGCAGCACATCCAGGTTGTAAGAAAGTAAAAAAAGGCTTTATTCACCAAGCATGCGACGTTTCAATCCTCTCAATGGGATTTTCCTCAAGCAGTCACTGCTTGAGGAAAATCCCATTGAGAGGATTGAAACGTCGCATGCTTGGTGAATAAAGCCTTTTTTTACTTTCTTACAACCTGGATGTGCTGCGGAATTTCTTATTTTTATACATTTGGAGGTGGATCGCCTACCCAGCCGCTGGCACTCCGCATACACCCTACAGATAGTGGTGCTGCCCACACTTTCTTTCTATATATATATATATATATATATATATATATACTGTATATAAAACTTGTTTTATGTGAGTAAGGGTGCTGGGTGGTTGGAGAAGGGGGGATGGAGAAGGGGGAGAGAGGGGTGGATGGAGGGGTTAGTAGTACAGTACTATCTGCACATTGTAAAAAAAATAAGCAATCTGCAAAATACCATGTATTTTTGTAAGAAGTTGTGCTTTTTAAATTTTTAGAATAATGATACAGCCATTTTATTTGATACGTTTGTGCTGATTATTTTCTTTCCTCTATATTAAGGGACACTATAGTCACCAGAACCACAACAGCTAAACGTAGTAGTTCTGGTGTCTATAGCATGTCTGTGCAAGGATTGTAATGTAAACACTGCTTTTTCAGGAAAAAAAAGCCAGAACATGTCTAGTGGCCACTCATCAGACGGCCACTAGAGGTGCTTCCTAGTCCAGTGTTGCACAACGTGCAACACTAGCATTCACGCTAAAAAATCATCATAGAAATGCATTGATTCAAAGCATCTCTATGAAGCCACTCATATGCAATAGCCTCCCAATGCTTCCCTATGGGAAAGCAGTGGGTTGGCTATGACAAACTCACACACTGCACATTCCTGTGCATTGTATTGATGAGGTGATCTGTAATACACTCACAAACTGCACATTGTGTTGTGTTAAAGGGCGTGATTGCATGCTAGGGTGTGGGATGCGGGATCCTGGGGGCCCAAGTAAATTCTTGCCCAGGGTCCAATCAATATTAAAGACGGCCATGAAAGGACGGCATCATACACACTCTTGAAAAATTATGATTGATGGCCTGCTGGTGACCCTCAAAAACATTAGGAGCCAGGGCCTGCTGGTGACCCTCTAACACATTAGGGGCGAGGGCCTGCTGCTGATCTGACCATCTAAAACATTAGGGGCGAGGGTATGCTGCTAAGCTGAACATCTAAAACATTAGAGGGGTGACTCTCTAAAACATTAGGGGCGAGTGCCTGCTGCTGATCTGACATCTAAAACATTAGGGGCGAGGGCCTGCTGCTGAGCTGACCATCTAAAACATTAGGGGCTAGGGCCTGCTGCTAATCTGACCATGGAAAAAATTATGAACGAGGGCCTGCTGCTGAGCTGACCATCTAAAACATTATGAACGAGGGCCTGCTGCCGAGCTGACCATCTAAAACATTATGTGCGAGGGCCTGCTGCTGATCTGTCCATATAAAACAATATGGGCGAGTGCCTTCTGCCGAGCTGACCGTCTAAAACATTATGGACGAGGGCCTGATGCTGAGCTAACCATTTAAAACAGTAGGGATGAGGATCTGCTGCTGAGCGTACTCTCTAAAACATTAGTGGTGAATGCCTGCTGCTGATCTGACCATGGAAAAATTTATGGGTGAGGGCCTGCTGCTGAGCTGACCATCTAAAAAATTATGGGCGAGGGCCTGCTGCTGAGCTGACCATCTAAAACATTATGGATGAGGGCCTGCTGCTGAGCTGACCATCTTAAACATTATGGGCGAGGGCCTGCTGCCGAGCTGACCATCTAAAACATTATGGGCGAGGGCCTGCTGCTGAACTGACCATGTAAAACATTATGGGCAAGGGCCTGCTGCTGAGCTGACCATCTAAAACATTATGGGCGAGGGCCTGCTGCCGAGCTGACAATTCAAAACATTATGGGCGAGGGCTTGCTGCTGAGCTGATCATCTAAAACATTATGGGCGAAGGCCTGCTGTTGATCTAACCATCTAAAACTTTATGGGCAAGGGCATGCTGCTGAGCTGACCATCTAAAACATTATGGCCGAGGGCCTGCTGCCGAGCTGACCATCTAAAACTTTATGGGCGAGGGCCTGCTGCTGAGCTGACTCTCTAAAACATTAGGGGCGAGTGCCTGCTGCTGATCTGACCATGGAAAAAATTATGGGTGAGGGCCTGCTGCTGAGCTAACCATTGAAAAAATGATGGTTGAGGGCCTGCTGCTGAGCTGACCCTCTAAAACATTAGGAGTGAGGGCAGCCTAATAAGCATGTTGATATGATGGAGAAGGAGGAGGAGAACGAGAAAAGGAAGACTGAACCATATACCCTTTTTTGTGGTGAAAGGGGTGCATGGGAATACTGTGTATTCAATACACCATAAAAGCGTCATTTAAAGTGCCTTTATGTTGAGCCGCTTTCCTCTGGTGGAGTAGAGAAGTCAGGGGCAATCCAGGCCTTGTTCATTTTGCTAAGAGTCAACCTGTCAGCATTTTCAGTTGACAGGCGGATGCGCTTATCAGTTATTATGTCCCCAGCAGCACTAAATACCCACTCTGACAAAACGCTGGTGGCAGGGCAGGCCAGCACCTCCAAGGCATAGAGTGCCAGTTCATGCCACGTGACCAGCTTTGACATCCAATAGTTGTAAGGCACAGAGGGATCATTGAGCACGCAGACACGGTCTGCTACGTACTCCTTCACCATCTTCCCAAATTTTTCCCTCCTTGTGACAGTAGGCCAGGGTGAGGGTGCTGGCTGGGTGTCATGAAACTGTCCCAGGCCTTGGAGAGTGTTGCCCTGCCTCTGTTGGAAATGCTGTGTGTTGCCCTCGTCTCCCCTTGTTAGTTGCCCAAGGAACTATGTACTCTGCAGCCAGCATTGTCAGCTGGAAATTTTTGGAGCAATTTTTCCACAAGGACCTTCTGGTATTGCACCATTTTGCTAGTCCTCTCCACCACAGGAATGAGAGATGAGAAGTTCTCTTTGTAGCGGCGGTCGATAAAGGTGAACAACCAGTAATCGGTCTTGGCCAAAATGCGTATAACCCGAGTGTCACAGGAGAGACAACATAACATAAAGTCAGCCATGTGTGCCAGAGTCCCAACAGCAAGACTTCGCTGTCTCCATCAGGAGGATGACTCTCAATCTCCTCATCCTCTATCTCCTCGTCCATCCATGCTGAACAGATGAAATAAAGCTGCTATGGGTACTACCCTCATTAGCAGAGGCAACCGTCTCCTGTTCCTCCTCCTCATCATCATCCAATTTGTGCTGAGATGATGAACTGAGGGTGGTCTGGCTATCACCCTGTGTACTGTCTTCCCCCAATTCCACCTCTTGCACATGCAAAGCGTCCGCCTTAATTGTAAGCAGCGAGTGTTTCGGTAGACACAGAAGTGGGATGGTTACGCTGATAATAGCAGCATCGCTGCTAACCATCTGTGTTGATTCCTCAAAGTTGCGTAAAACCTCACAGAGGTCAGACATCCATGCCCACTCATTGCTTGCGAAAAGCGGAAGCTGACTGGAAAAGAGATGACCATGTGGCAGCTGGTATTCCACTACTGCCCTCTGCTGCTCACAAAGCCTGGCCAACAATTGGAACGTTGAGTTCCAGCGCGTGCTCACGTCGCACAACAGTCGGTGAGCTGGCAATTGCAAGCGCTGCTGCAGCACTGCCAGAACAGCGGCAGCTATATATGACTTTCGGAAATGGGCACACGGCGCATTTTCACTAGTAGCTCAAGCAAATTGAGGTAGGTTTTGAGAAACCGCTGAACACAGTTTAACACATGGCGAGCACGTAACACAGGGGAAGAGGAGGCAGTGGTGTGACCCGCAGACTTTGATTGTGGACCCAGGCGTTTGGCCCACCTATTTGGGTGCTTTGATTCCATGTGGCGGATCATGCTGGTGGTGGTGAGGTTGCTAGTTTTCAAGCCCCTGCTCATTTTGGTACGGCACAGGTTGCAAATGACAATTCTTTTATCGTCTGCACTTTCCTCAAAAAAGCGCCAGACTGCGGAACACCTACCCCTTGGTAAGGGAGATTTCTGCAAGGGGGTGCTCTGGGGAACAGTTGTGGGCCTGTTAGGTGTGGCCCGCCTTCTCCCTTTTGCTACCCCACTGCCTCTTCCAGCCTGTTACGGTGCTGCAGATCCGTCCCCCTCTGTACTACTGTCCTCGCTCGGCTTGCCACCTTCCCAGGTTGAGTCAGTAATTTCATCGTCCACCACCTCCTCTTCCACTTCCTCGCTCTGGTCATCCTCCTGACAACAACCTCACTTATTGACACCTGTGTCTCATCCTCATCATGAACCTCTTGAGACACTAATTGCCGTTAACTTATTGAAAACTCTCTCATCATCATCATCCACCTTGTGAAGCACTGATTGCCGTTCCCCACCACCATTTTCTTCTAACTGTGGATGCTCCAGAGTTTGGGAATCAGGGAACAAGATCTCGTCATGTCCCTCTTCATGTGGGTTTGGCGAGAGGCCCAAATTAAGGAATGGCGCTGAAAAGAGCTCCTCAAAATAGTGTGTGGGATCACTTATTTGCAAAGACTCTCCAGGATTTTGTTGACCAGACTCTTGGCTACTGAGACTGGACTTTGTGTAAGAAAGGGTGGTGCTTAACCGACAGGAAGCATTATCTTCTGCAATCCAAGCAACCACCTGCTCGCACTGGTGTGACTTCAAGAGTGGCGTCCTGCGCCGCCCTGCAAACTGGGATATGAAGCTAGGTATCATGGATGAGTGTGTTTCTTGTGCTCTGCCAGCAGGTACAGTTTCACTGCGCCCAGGGCCACGGCCTCTGTGTGCTCCATCAGCAGCACGTCCACTTCCCCGTCCCTTACTGCTTGCTTTTATCATATTAAGTGGTATATATGCTTGCAAATCTGTCACACGTACAGTAGCGCAGTTTTTTAAAGTGTATGCACAAATATATTACAGTCAATGTCACAGATATTTGGGATGCGGAAACGTTATACAGGAGATGTAGCGCAGGTAATGTCACTGTCTGCAGCGTCTACGGAAAAAGTACACTGAATGTCAGATATTTTTAGTATGATTACAGTCAATGTCACAGATATTTGGTCTGCGGAAACGTTATACAGGAGAGGTACCACAGGTAATGGCTCTGCTGTCATCAGCGGCAAAAAATAAAATACATTCAATGTCACTGATATTTGGGATGCGGAAATGTTATACAGGAAAGGTACCACAGGTAATGGCGCTGCTGTCAACAATGGCTAAGAAAAAAATTACAGTCAATGTCACAGATATTTGGGATGCGGAAACGTTATACAAGAGAGGTACCAAAGGTAATGGCGCTGCTGTCACCAGCGGCTAAGAAAAAATTACAGTCAATGTCACTGATATTTGGGATGCAATAACGCTATGCAGGAGAGGTACCAGAGGTAATGGCGCTGCTGTCAACAGCTGCTAAGAAAAAATTACAGTCAATGTCACAGATATTTGGGATGCAGAAACTTTAAACAGGAGATGTAGAGCAGGTAATGTCACTGTCCGCAGCGTCTACGGAAAAAGTACACTGGATGTCACAGATAGCTGCACAAACGTTATACAGGAGATGTAGCGCAGGTAGTGTAACTGTCCGCAGCAGACACTGTCTTTGGAAAAAGTACACTGGAGGTCACAGATATTTTTAGTATGCGCACACATTAAACAGGAGATGTAGCGCAGATAATGTCGCTGTCCGCAGCGTCTACGGAAAAAGTACACTGGATGTCACAGATATTTTTAGGATGTGCAAACGTTATACAGGAGATGTAGCGCAGGTAATGTAACTGTCCGCAGCGGACACCGTCTACGGAAAAAGTACACTGGATGTCACAGATATTTTTAGGATGCGCAAACGTTATATAGGAGATGTAGCGCAGGTAATGTCACTGTCCGCATCGTCTACGGAAAAAGTACACTGGATGTCACAGATATTTTTTAGATGTGCAAACGTTATACAGGAGATATAGCACAGGTAATGTAACTGTCTGCAGCAGACACCGTCTACGGAAAAAGTACACTGGATATCACAGATATTTTTAGGCTGCGCACATGTTATACAGGAGATGTAGCGCAGATAATGTCGCTGTCTGCAGCGGCTAAATAATTGCAAGCTATTTAAAGCAGGTTGTGCTAAAAGTATATATTGCTGCCAGATACAACAATAGTCCTTAAAAGGACTTTTGGGTCTCTAACAATTGTACACAATTTAGCGCAGGTTGCGCTAATAATATATATTTGCGCAAGATACAATAGTCCTTAAAAGGATTTTTGGGTTTCTACAATTGCACACAATTTAGCGCAGGTTGCTCTAAAAATATATATTGCTGCCAGACACAACAATAGTCCTTAAAAAAATATATAAAAATTCCCTACACCATCTGTCCCTTCTACAGCACAGCTCTCCCTGACTAAGACTGAGCCGAACCACGTGTCATTGGGTTCTTTATAGCACCCGATGACGCGTTCCGGCCAGGCAATCACTGTAATGCTAGTAACCAAGATGGCTACGGCATTACAGTGAGTGGCAGTACTTACCTACACTTTTATTGGCTGCGTAGCAGCCAACAAACGTGCAGGGAGGAGAATCAAGCATCGCGTTTGAGCACACGCTGTATTTAGCCGAACACCGCGATGCGCTGAGCATCGCGATGCTCGAGGCGAACTGGTGTTCGGACGAGCATGCTCGCTTAACACTAATATTTATTTTTGCTATGCAGGAGCAAACTGACTGTTCAGGCATTAACACACATATGTGCACCACAAGCTGATAGATCAGTGATTATTTGAAATTACTGTATATTATCCAATTTTTTCCACCATCCGAATTAATGTAATTGGCATCAAATCTTAAGGTGACTTTACACGGGACAATGTACAAGCAGATTGTCGGAGAGGAAGCTGGTCGCTAGTGGAGCAGACCGCTGCATTTACATTCAGCGATCTCCTCCAGAGTATGAGGAGGAGCGATCACTAATACTATTGTTCTTCTCCAAAAGAACTCGTTTGCCGGCAGGGGATCATGTTTACACGGCACGATTTTCTGCCGGTAAACTATCACATCTGCGTGCGCACAAACGATCGGATTACCCTGTGAAACACTTATTGATCAGGTAATCGGTGGCACCTTTACACTGCTTGATCATTTCTAACAAGCATTACTATGAATACTCGTTAGCGATTATCATTGCAATTTATTCTACCATCATTATAAATTAATGGATGATTCAAAATTATATTCTCTTTTGATTCTCCAAAATATGATTCTCTGTGGTTCTCTGGAAATCTAAATCTGAAGAACTGATCTTAGTATCCTTAGTACAAGGGAAGAGGTTTGATAGCTTGGTAGGGATATACAGTCAGGTCCATAAATATTGGAACATCAGCGCAATTCTAAGATTTTTGGCTCTATACACCACCACAATGGATTTGAAATTAAACAAACTAGATGTGCTTTAACTGCAAACTGTCAGCTTTAATTTGAGGGTATTTACATCCAAATCAGGTGAACAGTGTAGGAATTACAACAGTTTGCTTATGTGCCTCCCACTTGTTAAGGGACCAAAAGTAATGGGACAATTGACTTCTTAGCTGTTCCATGGCTGACCAGGTGTGTGTTATTCCCTCATTATTTCAATTACAATGAGCAGATAAAAGGTCCAGAGTTCATTTCAAGTGTGCTATTTGCATTTGGAATCTGTTGCTGTCAACTCTCAAGATGAGATCCAAAGAGATGTCACTGTCATTAGGCTGGAAAAAAAAAAAAAACATCAGAGAGATAGCAAAAACAATAGGCATGGCCAAAACAACTGTTTGGAACATTCTTAAAAAGAAGGAACGCACCGGTGAGCTCAGCAACACCAAAATACCTGGAAGACCACAGAAAACAACTGTGGTGGATGACGGAAGAATTATTTCCCTGGTGAATAAAATACCCTTCACAACAGTTGGCCAGATCAAGAACACTCTCCAGGAGGTAGGTGTATGTGTGTCAAAATCAACAATCAAGAGAAGACTTCACTAGAGTAAATACAGATGGTTCACCACAAGATGTAAACCATTGGTGAGCCTCAAAAACAGGAAGGCCAGATTAGAGTTTGCCAAACGACATTTAAAAAAGCCTTCACAGTTCTGGAACAACATCCTATGGACAGATGAGACCAAGATCAACTTGTACCAGAGTGATGGGAAGAGGAGAGTATGAAGAAGGAAAGGAACTGCTCATGATCCTAAGCACCTCATCAGTGAAGCATGGTGGTGGTAGTGTCAAGGCGTGGACATGTATGGCTGCCAATGGAACTGGTTCTCTTGTATTTATTGATGATGTGACTGCTAACAAAAGCAACAGGATTAATTCTACAGTGTTTCGGACAATATTAACTGCCCATATTCAGCCAAATGCTTCAGAACTCATTGGACGGCGCTTCACAGTGCAGATGGACAATGACCCAAAGCATACTGCAAAAGAAACCAAAGAGTTTTCTAAGGGAAAGAAGAGGAATGTTATGCAATGGCCAAGTCAATCACCTGACCTGAATCCGATTGAGCATACATTTCACTTGCTGAAGACAAAACTGAAGGGAAAATGCCCCAAGAACAAGCAGGAACTGAAGACAGTTGCAGTAGTGGCCTGGCAGAGCATCACCAGGGATGAAACACAGCGTCTGGTGATGTCTATGCGTTCCAGACTTTAGGCTGTAATAAGACTGCAAAGGATTTGCAACCAAGTATTAAAAAGTGAAAGTTTGATTTATAATTATTATTCTGTCCCATTACTTTTGGTCCCTTAACAAGTAGGAGGCACATATGCAAACTGTTGTAATTCCTACACCGTTCACCTGATTTGGATGTAAATACCCTCAAATTAAAGCTGAAAACTTGCAGTTAAGCACATCTAGTCTAATTTGTGGTGTTGTATAGAGCCAAAAATCTTAGAATTGTGTTTCTGTCCCAATATTTATGGACCTGACTGTAGATTTCCCTAAAGGGGTTGTCAGAGTTATGAAAAAAAAATATAGCACTGTAAATCTGATGACCAACAATTAGAGATGAGCGAATTTATTATTTTGAAATTCTTTTACGCTTCTTTTACTGGTAAAAGGTGAATTGGGTTATGGATTCCGATCCATCCCGTTTCCGTTATGCAGGGGAGTCCTCTCCTGCATAACAGGACGGATCCGTTATGCAGCCCATAGACTTCTATTATGACAGAATGAATAACGGAATGCCTCTAAAGGCATTCCGTTATGCATTCCATCATAGAATTGAGTTATGGTCCGTGGTAACGGATCCATAACGCAATTCACCTTTTATTAGTAAACGAAGCATGAACAAATTTCATAACCGGAAATTCGCTCATCTCTACCAGTAATATATAACTAAGCTAATCCAGTTTTAGGCAAAAAATATATATTTTCTAATTTCCCTGGTTCTTTTCTGGCCCTTTGTTTACCTGCAATAACAACAATCTCTGCCCGTCCCACTGCTCTGCTAAGGGAGTGAATACAAGTCCTGCCCTGAGTGACATGTCTGCCTGCTGGGAGACTCAGCAGCATGTTATATGTGTAGGACTACAAGTCCCAGCTGTACAATGATACTGCTGATACACACAGGATATTCCCCTACCTGTTCTTGTGCAATGCTCTGCAGAACTCCTCTAGTCTGTCAGCTCTTTGTCCAGCATTTGTCTCCTCACTGCCTGCAGCTACTCAGTAAAGCCTTCAGCCCTGAAGCTCTTGAAAGGGTTAATCTTTCCTGAAGAATCCAGTGAGAGAGCAGATGGCAGTGCAGGGGAGCGTGGCAGGCTCAGTGACATCTCGTGTACAGACAAATATCTGCTCTCTCAGGCTTGTGCACCAAACATCATCAGAGCAGGGAGAAAAGCTGACATCACAGGTCATGTGACTGTCAGTGAAATCTGAGAAAACAGCAACTGGAGATAAAGTAAGTGAATTGTAAAGTCCTTACATTTGCTTAGTTAGAAACATACAAAAAACAAAAAAAAAATAACTCAGAGAACCCCTTTAATAGGATGGAAGATGTATATGATTATTTTTGGAGATGAAGGACTAATACACTCAATTATTCTTTGTGCAGCGACCTGTATGGGGGTGAATTGGCTGCACTAAATGACTTCTGACCAGTGGGGATGCTACTGGGAGGTACTATGTTCTGCAATGCAGTTGGAGGCACAGACAACTACATTATAGACACAAAAAATTCTATATTCAACATACAGTATACCGCGTCAGTGTTCTACAGATCCCACATAGACCTATGTGCTCGGAGCCTAATAAATAACAAATATGCTATACTTCTTCATTTAGCCCTGTTTATTAGCATGTCTAATGAGACATGGGTGGCTTTAGAAAAAGACAAGTTCAGATAAGACATTATTTTGTCAGAATACAACAAGCAAAGTACAGCAGATTACTGTATATAGTGACATATATGAGAGATATACCATTTGGCCCATCAAATAAAAGCTTTTTTAAAAAAAATTTAATTTTTTTTTAAAATTTTAGTCTGTCTCGTCAAATATCGGGCTTCTTGACTGCCACTTAGCTATTTAAAACATGACCTATAAGTGGAAAAATCTCCCCCCACAGTAATAATTTTTATAAAGATTTTGACTACTTTACACCTTATGCATAGGGATGAGTGGACCCGTAAATGTTCGGGTTCGCTGGGTTTGGCCGAACTTCGGGTTAAAGTTTGGGTTCGGGAACCGAACTTCACCCGAACTCGAACCCGAACCCCAAAAGAAGTCAGTGGGGACCTCAACTTTGGTGCAATAATTCTGAGGTGCTGGCGGTGCCCCAGCTGCG
This sequence comes from Bufo gargarizans, assembly GCF_014858855.1. NCBI lineage: Eukaryota > Metazoa > Chordata > Amphibia > Anura > Bufonidae > Bufo > Bufo gargarizans. The sequence continues at coordinate 431,796 of NW_025334285.1, forward strand.
TTGGCGACTTCTTCCTCCTCTTCCTCTACCTTACTTTGCCTTGTTCTTCCACCGAGCGCCCACTGTCAGGTGTGAATGCATAACAAACTTAACAAACACACTGGGTATATATACACAAACACCCACATGCAAACAATCAAGGTCAAAGGGGAGGTGGGCGGTTTCCCAAAGCAACCCCATGACTAAATGATAGGAACAATTAAACAAAAATGTGAAACACATACAAAGATAAAATGTCACATTGGGCTTATGAAACATGAAATAGATTTACTGCGGATATAAAAATGACACACACTGCTCCTGAAAGAAACAACAGTGGCACCTCACATCGGAGGATCGCTAACGTCACAATGGGTCACAAGATCGCTACTCCGACCATGTGACCACAGCGTGACCCAGCGATGCGAGCCGTTGCCTAGCAATGCAACGCTCCCAGGCCGGCATAACTGAGAGCCCGGTGTTCTGCCAGATCTCTATAGATTGCCGAAAGTGTATAGCAGAAGTCACGTGGTGCACTGCGCAAGCGCACAAGCGGAACATCCACGAATCATCCCTGCAGCCTCCATTAAAGTCATTCGCGCACCGCGCGTGCGCACAATTAAGGGTATAGTGACGTCTTAAAGTGACAGTCATCTCCAGTAAAATACAGCATCTACATTAATCTGTACCCTTGCGGGCTCGCTTCGCTCGCCACGCATCGGGCTCGGCCTCGCTGCGCTCGGCATTTGGCAAAACTGATTCTGTGCCGCCATTGATAGTAAAGAAGGAAATGGATGGTAAAGAAAGAGACTATCCATCTCTTTCTTTACCATCCATTTCCTTCTTTACTATCAATGGCGACACAGAGCTAGTTTTACCAAATGCCGAGCGCAGCGAGGCCGAGCCCGATGGCGGAGCTGTCTTTTAATGCAGATGACTGTCACTTTAAGAAGTCTCTATATCCTTAAGTGTGCGCACGCGCTGTGTGCGAACTACTGCAGTGGAGGCTGCAGGAATGATTCGTAGGAGTACGCTATAGACCCATTTTCAGTCAGAATCTCAGCAATAAGGAAAAGATAGCAGTCAAACATCTCCAAAACAATTCAGATATTGTTATTCACAGTGCTGATAAAGGAGGGGGAGTGGTGATCCAGGATAGGGAGGATTATATTAAGGAGGCACTCCGCATTCTGTGGGATACTGAATATTATCTACCTCTGGATATAGATCCCACTGAACAGCACATTTATGAGTTCAAGGGTCTCATTGAATCAGCATCACATATATTAGACAAAAAGGAAAAATAATTTATTCTAATATATATAAATAGATATAAAAGATCCACCGAGTCAACCAATTATATCAGGGGTCTCCTCCCTTACTTATAACCTTTCGCAATATGTGCATGTTCTATTACAAAAGTATGTTATTAAGTTACCCTCATATCTTAGGGACTCCACAGCCTTATTACAGTCTCTAAAAGGGATAGAATGGGGGAACACATATTATTGGGTCACTTTGGATGTGACAGCCCTATATTCAGATATTTCACACGAAAAAGGTATCGAATGCATCAAATGGTACCTAGAGAATGATCCTCTACTGCCTGACGAGCAAAAGGTTTTTGTACAGAATTGTATCAAGTACATATTAACACATAATGTATTCACGTTTGAGAGCACCCTTTACTTAGAGAAGAAGGGGGTCGCGATGGGGACGAAATTTGCGCCTAGTTTCGCCAATTTATTTATGGGGCGGTTTGAGGATCAATTCCTCTATGGATTTAGATATTGGAATGATAATATCATCTGCCAGATACATAGATGATTTGATTCTTATTTCAAATGGTGATAATACTTCCATCACCACGTTTTTTGGAAGAAGTAAATTGTACCGACTGGGGCATCAACTTATCAGGGACCCACAATTGTTTCAAGATTGAGTACTTTGCCTTAGAATTGGAATCTGTAGGAAAGGAAATCATCACACGCACTTTAAAAAAAAAAAAGTGGATTGTAATAGTTATTTGGATTATTCTAGCACACACGATAAGAAATGGAAGGTTAACATCCCTTTCAGCCAATTTAAAAGAGTGAGACGGAATTGTTCCCTTGATAAGGACTTTATCCTCCAAAGTGATATTATTGGTGCTAGATTCCTACAGAAGGGTTATCCATTTAAGATAAGCGCCAAGGGCCTATCCCAAGATATATGCCTCACCATGACTTAGACCTATGCTTTTACAGAAATTGAGACCTACTGTGAGTGGCCTAGTCTCACGACCCACTGGGAGCTATAAATGTAATCTGTCCAGATGTTTGTGTTGCGCCGCCATCAGTACCTCTTCCTCTTTCTGCAGTAATTCCACTGAAGGATCTTTCTCCATTAAAAAATCATTTAAGCTGTGGGTCCCAGAATGTTATTTATCTGCTGGAATGTCCATGCGGCCTGCAATATGTAGGCCGCATGACCCAGACTTTACGCAATAGGCTGAATAAGCATAGGTTTAACGTGAAAAGGAATTTTTCACGACATGCGGCAGAGCAGCACGATGGTGGTTTTTCCGGCTTTAAGGTTACACCCATCGAACAGATGAATAACGGTTGTCGTAATATTATTCAGACTCTCAGGAAACGAGAAATGTTTTGGATTTTTTAAGCTTAATTGTCTCAACCCGAATGGCTTGAACGAAGCATTTGAAATAAACTTATAGGTCTACGTAATTAGATTGGATACAGATGTCATATATTAGCTTCCTCTCCTTTTTATAGATTTTTGTGTGTACATATCTATGGGTGACTCGCCTGAGGGTATATTTTATTTATTTATGAATATCATTCATTGAAATTTCCCCTTTTCTATTCAAGTGATGATTTAAATTATTTATTTTTGATACTTATATTTTACCCATACAGGTTTTGTGTTTTTTCTACATATTTATATATTCATATATTTTAATATTTATTATTATGCATGTAATACGCAAAACATTCTTTTTATATATTTAAATGCACTCTGCTGGACATTTTATATTGTTATTATGTATACCCTTTGATGCTTTTATATATATTATCTATGAGTTTTATGTTAAGATATCATATCTTTTTCATATTATATTATATCTATAAGATCCCCCTCTTTCTTGTCCTCTAGGGCTATGCCTAGCCCCTTTTCCAGTGAGTGGCTCCCTGCATGCCATACTGACAGCGCTGCAGGCAGCCGCTTTAAAATCATGTGACGTCCGCCTCTCCTGAGTGCCGGGCTCTCAGTTATGCCGATGTAGCGTTATACTACCCTACCTCGTGAGATTTCCCTACCTCCTGACTTCCTGTCGCATCGGAGATGACGTATGGGAGGCGTGCCTTAGTGTTGACTATCTGCACATGCGCGAAAGCACAGTATATGGAAAATCTCACTGCCGGTTTCAGCAGCACATCGGGACACTGCGCATGCGTCAGGGAGCCGAAGTAGGGAAAAATTACGGCCCAGTGCGCAAGCGCGGTTAACTCATTAAAATCCACCCGATATACACGCCTGCGCAATGTGGGGGTAGGGAAAAATGATGTCCCAGTGCGCAAGCGCCGAGGGTAAGTATAAATATTCACGTCAAAAGCGCTTTTAACCCTTTGCGCCCTATTCTCATATTGGTTCTTTAATGCCCTATTCTCATATTGGTTCTTTATTGATTGTTCTCTTATATATAGGTTCTATTATATAGGGCGTCTGTCTGCGCAGTATATGGGGGGGGCTGTCTGCGCAGTATATGGGGGGATGTCTGCGCAGGATATTGGGGGGGATGTCTGCGCTGTATATTGGGGGGATGTCTGCGCTGTATATGGGGGGAGGCTGTCTGCGCAGTATATTGGGGGGCTGTCTGCGCAGTATATGGGGGGCTGTCTGCGCAGTATATGGGGGGCTGTCTGCGCAGTATATGGGGGGGATGTCTGCGCAGTATATGGAGGGGATGTCTGCGCAGTATATGGGGGGGATGTCTGCGCAGTATATGGGGGGGCTGTCTGCGCAATATATGGGGGGGCTGTCTGCGCAGTATATGCGGGGCTGTCTGCGCAGTATATTAAGAGAGCTGTCTGCGCAGTATATGGGGGTATGTCTGCGCAGTACATGGGGTCTGTCTGCGCAGTATATGGGGGGGTGTCTGCGCATTATATGGGGGTGTGTCTGCGCATTATATAGGGAGGTCTGTGCAGTATATGGGGCTGCTGTCTGTGCAGTATATGCGGGGTGTCTGCACATTCTATTGGGTGTTTGTACATTCTATTAGGGGGTGTCTCCACAGTATATTCTGGGGCTGTCTGCCCAGTATATGGGGGGATGTCTGCGCATTATATAGGGAGGTCTGTGCAGTATATGGGGGTGATGTCTCCACATTATATTGGGGGTGTCTGCGCAGTATATGGGGGGATGTCTGTGCATTATATATGGAGGTCTGTGCAGTATATTGGGTGGTGTCCGCCCAGTATATTGAAGTTGTGGGGTCTACGCAGTATATTTCTGGTGTCTGCGCCGTTTATTGGGGGGCTATCTACGCAGTATATTGTGTGTGCCTGCGCAGTATATTGGGGTGTGTGCGGTATATTGGGAAATAGATGTGCAGTATATTGGGTGATGGATGTGCAGCATATTTGGGGGGGGGGGGGCAGTGTATTATATTTGTGGGCTGTGCGTTAGATGTGGAGCTGTGCAGCACGTGTGGCCTGTGTTAGATATGTATGTATGTTAGATAGTTTAACAAAGAATAAAAAAAATTCCCTAGATCTCAGATGAAATGGCATGTTTTTTGCTACGAAACTGCAGCCATCTCGTCACTCGGAGAAGGATGAGAAGCTGCCCCCCAGCCAGAGGGACACATCTGCCACCAAATCCGTTGTGGATTCTGTAATCTCCGTCTCTGTGTCTCCCACAATCTGAGTGTCTGTCTGCTGTGTATATGTGCACCGTCAGTCTACATGCACTGCGTCTGTTCTGCCATTTGCTCTCACCATTTTATTTTTTTTATTTTTTTGTGTCACAACTCTGACAAGCATGTTCTCCTATGGAACAAGAAGTACCTGAAGTGGAATGAAGAAGCCCATGTTTGAGGCCTGCGCCCTGGCTGGAGGGGCGCATCTGACACGTGACAAGCTGCTCCAGCATTGTGTACTGTGATCACCGCGAGTTCAGAGGTCGGCAACCACAGGCAGTTCACATGCTGCGAATTACATCTCCCATCATGCTGGTAAAGCATGGTGAGAGGTGTAGTCCAAAACATCTGGAATACCAAATGCGTATGAATGAAAAGTATGGTGTGTGAATGGTCAGTAACAAGGGTTGAAGCCTTGACGTGGAGTTACTGCTCACATGTGTATCCATGTGCCAATTCAACCAATGTGAGTGATTGTAATACTGATTAGGTAACTATAAATACAGTGACAATGGAGAATTAAACGACCGTATTTCCTAGACACAGCTTACACTGTGACCGTATCACCTACACACGGCTTACACCGTATCTCCTACACACTGCTTACACTGTGACCGTATCACCTACACACGGCTTACACTGTGATCGTATCTCCTACACACTGCTACTCTTTTTATTATAAAAGTACAAAACTTTGCAAAATAAAACTATTTCAAATAAAAACAATGTTATTACTGGCCCAGCCACATACATCCACACTCACATTCATGCGCCAACAACATATCAAGCTTAAGGCCTCTTTCACACGGGCGTCATGTTTTTTTCCCGGATAAGAGGCGGGTGCATTGCGGGAAAATGCACGATTTTTCCGTGTGAGTGCAAAACATTGTAATGCGTTTTGCACTCGCGTGAGAAAAATCGCGCATGTTTGGTACCCAAACCCGAACTTCTTCACAGAAGTTCGGGCTTGGGATTGATGTTCTGAAGATTGTGTTATTTTCCCTTATAAAATGGTTATAAGGGAAAATAATAGCATTCTGAATACAGAATGCTTAGTACAATAGCGCTGGAGGGGTTAAATATTTTTTAAAAAAAGTTAACTCACCTTATCCTCTTGATCGCGTAGTTCCCGGTCGGTCTCTTCTTTAGCTGTGGGCTAAAGGACCTGTGGTGATGTCAGATCACATGCTCCATCACCATGGTGATGGACCATGTGATTGGAGCATGTGATCTGACATCACCACAGGTCATTTAGCCCACAGCTAAAGAAGAGACCGACCGGGAACTACGCGATCAAGAGGATAAGGTGAGTTAACTTTTTTATATTTTTTAACCCTTCCAGCACTATTATACTTAGCATTCTGTATTCAGAATGCTATTATTTTCCCTTATAACCATGTTATAAGGGAAAATAATACAGTGAATAGACTGTCACCTAGAACCCATGCGTGAAAATCGCACTGCATCCACACTTGCTTGCGGATGCATGCGATTTTCACGCAACCCCATTCATTTCTATGGGGCCTGCGTTACGTGAAAAACGCATAAAGAGGAGCATGCTGCGATTTTCACGCAACGCACAAGTGATGCGTGAAAATCACCGCTCGTGTGCACAGCCCCATAGAAATGAATGGGTCAGGATTCAGTGCGGGTGCAATGCGTTCACCGCACGCATCGCACCCGCACGGAAAACTCGCCCATGTGAAAGGGGCCTTACAACTAACCTTATAACCATAAAACTTACCTGGCCGTCCGGCTGTAAAACCCAAACAAAAATAGGACTAATCGTCATAAACAGAAAAGTATATAATGAACAGAAAATAACAAACAAACATAAATAAATTAAGGCGACCTTTGCCCAAAAAACAAGGCGACTTAGCCAAATATATACATAATTATTAATATATTATTTTTTTTTTTTTTTATATATATATATATATATATACATACATATATATACACACACACATTATTATTAATTATATATATTTTTTCTCTCCCATCACCTGTTTATAGAAAAATCACCAACCTAACCTATTCTATCCCTACGCACACTATCCTTTTACCCATCACCCGACACCCAGGGCTGACCTTCGCCTCATGTCTCTATCATGTCCGCATAGTCCAAGGCCAGCCCTTCCTTCACCACCCACATCTAGCCCCTCGCCCCATGTCCTCCTATGTCCGCATAGTCCAGGCCTAGATGCAGGCCTCCCCACTCAAAACACAAAAGGACACATAAAATTATCCCCCCCTTCCTCACCCACCCAACCTAACTATTCCCAACTTTCCCTCCTCTAGCAAAACATAACTCACATAACTACATAACACTCCCCCGAAGGCCCAAGTTCGGTCTTTGTAAGTCTTTTTCAAAACCTCAACTTACTACAAAACAAAAATCTAGTGTGGAAGCGTCAGCCCACCACCAGGAAACAGTACGACTAGACTTACGGTACATCAAAAGCAAAGCCTCTCCAGGAGAGAGGCCCTACTGGTACCCAGTCTCTCATACTCAAGAGAACGCACCTTCACCAGGCCACCCAAGATGTTCCTACAAACCTCGTCCACCCGGAGGACTTTCTGCTGCATAGAAACTAAACACTGTGCTAACTAAAAAACGTGTGCACGGGTCCCTCCTTCCCAGGTCTCTGAAGACTCCGTAGGCCCACGCCGCATAGGAGAGGCTGGCTAGCCTGGGCCAGCCAATGGAAGCTCCCACCCATTCATACACCTCTGTATTAAAAGGACAATGAAGCAGGAAATGCGCCATACTTTCCAGTATGGAGCCGCACTCCTCCCGAGGACAACCCCTTTCCTCAGAGTTCCTGTACTTCAGGTTGTCCCTTACATACAGCCTCCCGTGAAAGCAGCGCCAAGCCAAGTCCCAAAACTTCAAGGGGATCCTTGCAGAATTTAGCAACTGTAACCCCTTGTCTAGATCCCGGCTTGGGCAATCCTTGAGGGCCAGGGGCTTCTGAAAGTGGGACAACAAGACTCTCTCGTCAAGGGATGTCCTTGACAGAGTCCTGATTTCTCTCACCTCCAAACCCCACCGGCGGATCACCTTCAGAATCGGGGTGACATAAGCGGAAGATATCCGTGAGGCGTACGCAAGTCCTTCACTCGCCCTCCTGTCTCCCATTCCTGGAAGAAAGGCCGAAACCACCCCCTGCAGGAGACTATCCACGGAGGAGACCTCTCCATCCAGAGGTTTGCCAAATTGATCTTAACAAAGGTGTTCACAAGAAACACCACGGGGTTGACCATAGATAACCCCCCTAGTCGCCTTGTGCGATAAGTCATCTCTCTCTTGATCAGGTTCAGCCTATTCCCCCATAAAAGCTGGAAGAACAGACTATGAACCCGAGTCCAGAGAGGCTCTGGCAAGATACACACGCTACCCAAATAGATAAGCAAAGGGAGAAGGTAAGTCTTGATCAGATTCACCCTTTCCCTGAGGGTCAAAGACCAACCCTTCCACTGGCCGACCTTCTGAGCGGTGATCTTGAGCCTGTTGTCCCAATTTTGGGCGGGATAATCCCCGTGGCCGAAATGGATGCCTAGAACTTTTGCTGACGACTAGGGCCCCGGAAGGGTGTCCGGGAGATCGAAAACTGGATCACCCCCTGCCAGCCAGAGACTCTCGCACTTATCCCGATTGATCATGGACCCGGATGCCTCCGAGTAGCTGTCCACCTCAGACATCACGTACTCCGCCTCCCCTCTCGAGGACACGAAAGCGGTGACATCGTCGGCGTACGCCACTGCCCTCAGAGTGGCTTCCGGTGCTGCCGGATCCATCCCGACTCCCGCCAACAGACCACGATAGATCCTCTTAAGAAAGGGATCGATCGCGAACACGTATAAAAGCGGGCTCAAAGGAGAACCCTGACGAACGCCAGACCCAACCTCGAAAGAGCAGCCAGACCAACCGTTCACAAGCGGGAAACTCTCCGCCCCCGCATACAAGATCTTTAACCAATCAACAAACCCCCCCCCCCGGCAGGCCGTACTTCAGAAGGACCAACCAGAGGTACTCGTGGTTCACCCGATCAAACGCCTTTGCCTGATCTAAGGACAGCATGTACCCCTTCCAGTGACCCGCTCTACTCCGCTCTACTGCCTCTCGGACACCGAGCACAGCACTAAAAGTACTGCGGCCTGGAACCGAGCAATGCTGGGCCGCCGAAAGGAGCTGGGGTGCAAATTTCACCAACCGATTAAACAGTATCTTGGCCAGAATCTTTCTGTCCGTATTGAGCAGTGCTATGGGACGCCAGTCAAAAGAGAGGTGAGCTCCCGACTCAGGGGCGACGTCAGCCAGGAAAGCCGACATCTTGTCCCGATCCAGATCCTTCTTTTCCAAGAGGCACGAGTAGAAGGATCTAACAACTTCCAGGAACCCCGATCTGGACCTGTTCAGAGATCCCGTACTATAAACCAGTCCTGTCACCAACTTACTACTCACTGACATCTTGCAGTTTCTGTAAGGGTCGGGTGAGCGGTACTTCCCGAAGTCCCTCTCGAAAACCAAAGATGTGTGCCTATCGTACTGGCACCCCTTGAGCAAAGATTTCACCCTGGAGATATCCTCGTGGCTACCTCCAGTCGAGACCAGACGCTCGAGTTTCCTCCCTAGACCCTGATACAGGTGGTACCTGTCCAAGGACCTGAGGCTCGAGAGCTGGCGGAAGAACTTTGCCGCCCGATCTTTGAATATCTCCCACCACTCTGACTTAGTATCACAGAGATCCAGCAAAGTTACCTGACTCTGAAGGAAATCCTCAAAGGATTGTCTCACCTCCGCTTCCTCCAGGACTCCCGAATTCAGCTTCCAGTAACCTCTTCCCATGTGGGGGGACTCTGAAATATTCAAACAAAACATAATCAGACAGTGATCGGAGAATTCTACCTCTGCGACCCTTAAGGGCGAGAAAATAGCCTCCTCCTTTAAATAAAACCTGTCTATTCTAGACCTAGTCTGACTTCCTCTATAATAAGTGAAACCCCCGTGGCCTGGGGTATGCCTGATGTGGACATCCACCAGGCGAGCCTCGCTAGCTACACTATTCAAAGAGATGCTATCGTAAGCCAGCCGGTCTCTGGCGCCTCCCCTATCCTGGGACCTCGTGACCGTGTTGAAATCCCCTCCAAAGACCACTTGCCGACTCGTAAAAAGAAAAGGCTTGATCCTCATAAAGAGACTTTTCCTGTCCCGTTTGGTCTGGGGCCCATAGATGTTAATTAGGCGCAGTTCTTGTCCCTTCATGAGGACATCCAGGATCAAACACCTCCCCATTTACAACTTGATCATTCGTCGGATTTCTACCGGTGCGGTAAAAAGGACCGACACTCCGCTATACGGCTCGGCCGCAACAGACCAGTAGGAGGGCCCTGATCTCCACTCCCTCCTGACTTTGTGAATCGCTGCCAAATCTGACAGCCTGGTCTCTTGCAAAAACAAAATGTCAGCCCTAATTCGGCTGAGAAAATCAAAGGCCGCGAAACGAGCCGCATCCGACTTAATGCTGGCGACATTAATGGTCGCCAGTGTCAGCAGAGCGGGTGCCGCCATACAGAGCGATCGAGTTAGACGGCCTTCTTCCCGACCCTCCCTCTCCCGGGGCTGTCTTCTAAGGCGGCACGACCCCTCTTGAGGGAGACGGTGGTGTCCATCTCATTTGTCACCACCGCCTCCCCCTGCGCACCACCCCTGGCTTCCTCGGTCTCAGGGCCCGGTTTTGCCACCCCTCCTGAGGACCTTACATCCCCACCAGAGGGGGGTGCGGGGCCTCCTGAAGGCCTTCCCTCCTTCGCCCCCGGTCTCCCACCTTCAACCTCCTCCCCAGAAGAAGAGGAGGCGGAGGTCTCATCCAAGGTGAGAAACTGGTTGGAGAGGGGAGTCAGTTAGGCCCTCCCTGGCTACTTTGGTCGAGCCAGGTCTTTTCTTAGTACGGCGTTTCCGTCGAATTATTTTGGACTCCGTCCCACTATCCTCTGCGGCACTTTCATAGTGCGAGGACAGAGTCCCCTCGGCACGCTCCAGTCTTTCGTTCTCCTCATTCAGCTCCCTGTCCCCTAGGGTCTCCGATGCAGGAGGAGGAGCCGCTTGGGAAGGGGCAGGCATCACCCCAGGACGGGGTTCCTCCCGCTCCCTCTCCGCCTGGCGCCTCTCCCTCCGCCTCTGCCAGGACGGACCATCTTTGTTCTTCACCAACCCTTGAACTCTGCCGCCTCCGCCAGCACCCGCCTCAGCCGAAAGGACCTCCTGGCCCGCTCCTGCGTGAGCTCGGGCCGCATTGACCTCAGAGAGAGGACAACGACTGAAAGGGTGACCAAGTTCACCGCACAGGTTGCATCTAATCTCCCCACAAGATGCGGCTAGATGACCAGTCCCCCCACACAGCGCGCACTTCTGAACTTGCCAGCTGGTGCTGAAGTGTGAGGGGCTGCCGCACTTGTGACAGAGCTTAGGCTGCCCCCTGTAGAAAACCAAAATCCTGTCACGGCCGATAAAGGCAGATGATGGAATGTGGGAAACCGTACTCCCCAGACCCTTGAGCTTGATGTTAAACGTCCAGGCGCCCGACCAAATGCCAAACTCATCCAGGTTCTTGGATGGAACCCCCTGGATCTCTCCATACCTGCCCAGCCAGGTCATGATGTCAACACAAGAGAGCGACTCGTTACGGGTCAAAACGGTCACTCTCTTGACCTCACTCTGACGGGTTATTGCTTTCGCAAGGAAACCGCGCCAGTCCGGCGTGTTCTTCGCCAGCTCATACCCGGACCAGAAGAGCTCCAGACCCTCCGGACGGACAAAGCTGACGTCGAACTCCTTGGAGCCGTACGGATGGATCAAGGCAAAGATGTCGGTCGCCTTGAAACCCATCCCAAGCAGGAGCTCCGCCACCCTCTTTCTTGTAGGGCAAGCTTCATCGCTACTCCACTTGAGACAGACCACATTCCGTCTGACCCCAGGGCCGGTTGTAGGTGACGACCAGGCGGTCTCGCCCCCATTCTGCTCTCGGAAAGCCCTCACGCCATGTCTGTTGAACCAGAATGACAGATCAACCTTCTTTCCCTCTACAGTGATGGAGCTCTCCCCCTTTTTGAGGGCCTCCAGCAGTCGCCGCTGCAAGTCACCATCGCCGGACCGTGAGAGCGAGGAAGCCAACGAGGACAGCCCCTCCCCCCCACGGCCGCAGCCACACTGGCATAACTTCTGCCAGGCGCCACGGACGCGGGAGGGGCAGCTGAGCCGCCCCCCCATGCCTAACGCAGATACTGCACCCCGTCCCCCCGGAGGGGCCACACGGGGGCCCGCAGCCACTTTCTCAGCGGCCGATCGCCCCCCCCCCCCCCCCGCATTCACCCCACCACCAGAGACCAGGCCCGCAGCCCTAACACACTCCGCCACACTCTTTTGGTCCCGACCCCAGAAGCCCGAGAGGCCACGGAGGCACCGGCCGGTTTAACAGGCGCACCAGTAGCTACTCCAGCCACAGGTGTCCCACCGACCCCCACCTCCATAGCCCCCCCAGCCCCAGAGGCCAGAGAAACATCACACGTCTGTCCGCTAGGAGCAACCCCTTTTCCAGGAGCCGCCTCCCGCGAACAAACTGCTAGGCCAGCAGACACTTCCATTACAGAATTAATTACAGCATTCATATTCATATTTTTGTTATCGCTGCCAGCCTCTCTCAATACTTGGGAGCTAGTCACAATTACCTCCCTCTCTCCAGCGCTTGACTCAACGCCGGAGGAGGAGGAGGCAGAGGCCCCAGCAATAAGCCCGGTCTTTATATATTCTGCTACTGCACTGGGGGATACGAACCCCGCTTTTAATCTCTTAGCCTTTTTGGCCCTCTTAACATTCTTTATATTTTTTACTTTAATGGGGGACTGGTGTGCTGTAGAACCACTGCTCCCAGCCACACCAGTCCTCGCTTTTCCTGCTGCCGCCACTCCCGCCGCCACTGTGCGCTTCCGCTTGGGCGCGTCCCCGGACACACACCCAGCTCCGCCCCCAGACAAGCGAGCATCGCCGGGAGCATCCCCAGGCACGGCCCCAGCCGCGCTCACTACACCGCCTCCCGTCTCCATGTCCACGACCTTTAGGCTCCGCCCATCTGTGGGAGGAGCAGCGTCCCCGCCGTACCACCTCAGCTCCACGCCACAAGCGCCCACCGAGGCAGCGGACGGGGACACTTTTTCCATGGGAGCGGACCCCAGCGTCAAGCCACTCCCCCCTCCCACAGGGGAGCAGCCCACAGCGCCACTGGCTCCCAACTGGCCAGCTAGCCCCACCTCCTCTATTGCCGGCAAGACCGGCATCCTGCGCCATCTTTCCTACACCTGACCCCGCCATGACAGCGGGACCCAGAGGACCAACCTGCGGCTCACCCTGCATGGACTTTTCAGCACGCACAGAGGGAGCCACAGGAACATATACATAGCGTATTTCAAAATTTTGGTCTTTGTTCTTTTTGCTCTTTTAGTTTTTTTCTCTCCTTCTTTGTCTTTTGGTAGTTCATCGCCAAAGGCAAAATCCTTGAACTCTTTGGGGGATTTTAGCAGCCGGATCTGTTCCATCAGACCCCCACCGCTCTCGCTCTCTTCCTCGCTAAAGTCGCTTACATAGGAGGCGCTGTCGTCAGATGGAGGTAAACCAACTTGTTCAGCTGGGATCCCACTTCTGCACTCCAGGCTCTGCAATGGCTCTCGGAATTCCGGGGGTGCAGGGGCAGGCTCAGGCTGGGCTTTCACCCTGGACCCAGTTACCTCACCGGGTTTTGGGTTATCCGCCTCACTATCACTGCCCTCACCACACTGCTCCCCTTTCCTCTCCATTTCCATAAAGCGGTCCTCATTTGCCAGCTTTTCTCTGAAAGGGCCGCTTTCATTCAGCAGTTTCTTCTTTTCCACCTCGGCAGCTTCAATCACCACCTTTAGGTCCCTGATCTTCTCCGCTATAGGGTGTCTCTTTCTGCTAGAGGTATTATTTGCTGTAATCCTTTCAAGCTTTATCTCATTTCTCAGAGCTTTGAGGTGTCGCCCCAGCTCCTTATATTTCTGTAGGTGGGCTGCTACTCGGGAGTTGTAGGTGGTGGTGGACTCTCCCTCCCACCGGGACCCCCAACCTACCTGGGACGACACCTCCATAGCCTCCGCAGGGACTTTACCTTTCCTTCTTGGGTCTTCATGGGGGACCTGGCTGTTGTCACCAGGTTTTTTAACCCCACTTCCGCTCAGGGCCGGTTACCTGGACCCCCTGCTCCCCCCCGACCCTGACCGGAGAGCAGGGGTCCTCGTCTTAGACACCATGGTCCGAGACCCCACCAACTCCCTAGGGAGAGGCAGGGTCTGGACTGGGAGTAGCTGGTAAAACTCCCTGGAAGACAGGTGGCTCTACAGGGGAAAAGTTGCTGAATCACCCTGGAGCACAAGCTGGGATGCAGGAGCTCCACCCAGGCACATCTCATCACTGCAGTTGCTAGCACCAGACTGAGCTCAGCAATCTCTGCCTCTGTGTCTCCTACACACTGCTACTCTTTTTATTATAAAAGTACAAAACTTTACAAAATAAAACAATTTCAAATAAAACAATACTCATAAAACAATGTTATTACTGGCCCAGCCACATACATCCACACTCACATTCATGCCCCAACAACATATCAAGCTTAACAACTAACCTTATAACCATAAAACTTACCTGGCCGCCCGGCTGTAAAACCCCAACAAAAATAGGACTAATCGTCATAAACAGAAAAGTATATAATGAACAGAAAATAACAAACATAAACATAAATAAATAAAGTAACTAAATAAATAAAGGCGACCTTTGCCAAAAAAAAACAACAACAACAAGGCGACTTAGCCAAATATATACATAATTATTAATCAAATATATATATATATATCAGCATCAAGTTCAGAGGATAAAAAAAAGATTTGAAGAGACTGGAGACGTTTTGGACCAGGTCAGGCCGACCCCGCAAGACAACTGCTCGAGAGGACTGTTTGTTGGCTCGAAAATCCAAGGCCAGCCCATTTTCAACTGCAGCAGAGCTACACGAGACCTGGTCACCTGAAGTCCCTGTGTCAACCAGAACAGTTTGTCGGATTCTGTCTCGAAATGGCCTCCATGGTCGAATCAGTGCCCATAAGCCAGCACTAAATAAAAGACAATTGAAAAACCGTGTGGCATTTGCCAAGGGCCACAGCCTGCTAAAAGGATGGACGCTGGAAAAGTGGCAGAAGTTGGATTTTTCAGATTAATCTTCTGTTGAATTACACCACAGCCGCCGCAAATATTGCAGGAGACCTACTGGAACCCGCATGGAGCCGAGATTTACCCAGAAAACAGTGAAGTTTTGGTCTGGGGTTACATCCAGTATGGGGGTGTGCAAGGGATCTGCAGGATGGAAGGCAACATCAATAGTCTAAAATACCTAGAAATCTTAGCTACCTCTTATATTCCCAACCATGAAAAAGGCCAAATTCTGCAGCAGGCTGGTGCTCTATCGCATACTTCCATCTCCACATCAAAGTTCCTTAAGGTGAAGAAGATCAAGATGCTCTAGAATTGGCCAGCCCAGTCACCAGACATGAACATCATTGAGCATATGTGGTGTAGGATGAAGAGGAAGCATGGAAGATGAAACCAAAGAATATTGATGAACTCTGGGAGGCATGCAAGACTGTTTTCTTTGCTATTCCTGATGACTTCATCAATAAATTGTATGAATCCTTGCCAAACCGCATGGATGCTGTCCCTCAAGCTCATGGAAGTTATACAAGATTGTAAATTTGGATCTCACAGCACCACTACTTAATTTGCTGGCATATTTTGGGATTTGCAGTAAAGTTGTTCAATTTCTGTATGTATGTATGTTTGTCTTGCCAAAATTTGACCTTTCTGTCTTGATTAAATGATAAATCTTTTTTCAGTGAAACTAATTTATTTCAGTGCATTAAACATCATTTGGGAGGGCTTTAGCTTTTCATATGAGCTATTTCTAACACCAATTGAATAATTAAAAGTCAGGTTAATAGCAGGAGTTTCTACAAAATAGAGAAGCGACAAGACTTTTGTCAGGGACTGTATATATATATATATATATATATATATAACATTATAATTACATTACAACCTCTGCCTGATGTTCCCTTTAACTATTTATGTAATGAAAGCTGACAACTAAGATGCAGACTGAAATGAAAATCTTTAGAACATTTAATCCCCATCTTGCTGTGTAGAATATTACTTGACAGGAATAGAAAGTTTCAGTCTTGCTTGATGTCATATGCATAGTCATCAGCAATGTATTCTCATAAAATCCCACTCCTCCCACGTCATTTATCTTTCCTTTCAGCTCTACACAGGTGTTGTGCCTAGATGAATACATGCAATTGCTTTCTGGAGTATCATGAGGTACTATCCCCACCTCTGACACACTTGTCTGAACCAGCTTAGTGTGCCTGAAAAAGCTTTATTTAATATGATCTCCACCAACATACCAAGGACTGGTAAGTAAAGCATTGACTGAAGGGGATGTAGCATCAAGTGAGCCATATCATTGGTAATACTGACTACTCCTCCTATGACGTTGATCTGATTCTTAGTTTCCATACTCCTCAAGGCACGTACGCCATTGCAACAGTCACCCAAGCGTCATAAAAAAAGGGTTTCCAGTGAAGGTCAAGTTGGAGATATGTTCTACTCAAAATAGAGTAATTGGATCATTAACGCGTTTTACCTTGTTATTTATAACCATAGTAATTGCTAAGACAAGAGTAGTTTACGTCAAGAAACCAAGGTTCCTCTTGTCTGGTAAGTGTTTATGTTTGTTAAGTATTCAAACTGATCATCCCTTCATAACCTCAATTAATCAATTAATACCAACAACCACAGGTTATTTGTGCAAGGACAACCAGATGAGTCATGGACACTCATCGAAGACTAACTTGTCTGGATCGAAAACCTACTGTAGCACAAATTGCAGAAATAGTTAATGCAAACTATGATAGGAAGGCATCAGAACACACAGTATATCACATCTTGCTTTGTATGGGGCTATGTAGCCACAGATTGGTCCTAGTGCCCATGATGACCATGTCTACTGCCCAAAAGGTCATATAATGTACATGTGAGGGTCAGAACGTGGCCATGGAACAACACAAAGTGGTTTCTCTGATGAATCACGTTTTTAACATGATATGCCTGTGGATGTCTGCCTACCTGGGGAAGAATTGGCAAGAGGATGTACTATAGGTAGAAGGTAAACTGCCATTGTGAGCTGCCAGAGGCCGTGTAATGCTTTGGGCAAAGTTATGCTAGGAAACCTTGGGTCCTGGCATTCAAGTGGAAGTCAGCTTGACAGTTACCACCTACCTAAACATGGTTACAGACCAAGAACACCCATTTCTGGCATCAGTATTATCTAATGGCAGTAGCTTCTTTCAGCAGGATAATGTGCACTGGCGGTGTGCATGCGTGACCATCTCTCCATTTTCTCAATATATTTCTTTGCATCAATGTGGCTGTGGTAAAAATGACCATGACTAGGAATGAGCGAACTTGAACTGTATAGTTCGGGTTCGTACCGAATTTTGGGGTGTCCGTGACACGGACCTGAACCCGGACATTTTCGTAAAAGTCCGGGTTCGGGTTCGGTGTTTGTCGCTTTCTTGGCGCTTTTGTGACGCTTTCTTGGCGCTTTTTGAAAGGCTGCAAAGCAGCCAATCAACAAGCGTCATACTACTTGCCCCAAGAGGCCGTCACAGCCATGCCTACTATTGGCATGGCTGTGATTGGCCAGAGCACCATGTGACCCAGCCTCTATTTAAGCTGGAGTCACATAGCGCCGCCCGTCACTCTGCTCTGATTAGCGTAGGGAGAGGTTGCGGCTGCGACAGTAGGGCGAGATTAGGCAGATTAACTCCTCCAAAGGACTTGATTAATCGATCGATCTGCAGCTGTGCATCATTGAGCTGCTGAAATTCAATTGCTCACTGTTTTTAGGCTGCCCAGACCGTTTGTCAGTCACTTTTTTCTGGGGTGATCGGCGGCCATTTTGTGTCTTGTGGTGCGCCAGCACAAGCTGCGACCAAGTGCATTTAACCCTCAATGGTGTGGTTGTTTTTTGGCTAAAGCCTACATCAGGGTGAAGCTGTCACACCAAGTGCATTTAACCAGCAATAGTCTGTTTATTTTTTGGCCATATACTAAATCAGGGGCAAGCTGTGCCTGTCACCAAGTGCATTTAACCCTCAATGGTGTGGTTGTTTTTTGGCTAAAGCCTACATCAGGGTGAAGCTGTCACACCAAGTGCATTTAACCAGCAATAGTCTGTTTATTTTTTGGCCATATACTACATCAGGGGCAAGCTGTGCCTGTCACCAAGTGCATTTAACCCTCAAAGGTTTGGTTGCTTTTTGGCTAAAGCCTACATCAGGGTGAAGCTGTCACACCAAGTGCATTTAACCAGCAATAGTCTGTTTATTTTTTGGACATATACTACATCAGGGGCAAGCTGCGCCCATCACCAAGTGCATTTAACCCTCAGTAGTGTGGTTGGTCAAGCTGTCACACCAAGTGCATTTAACCAGCAATAGTCTGTTCATTTTTTGGCCATATACTACATCAGGGGCAAGCTGCGCCTGTCACCAAGTGCATTTAACCCTCAGTAGTGTGGTTGGTCAAGCTGTCACACCAAGTGCATTTAACCAGCAATAGTGTGGTTATTTTTTAGCCATATCCCAGTCTAATTCTGTCAGTAAATCCATACCGGTCACACAGCGCCTAAATACTAGGCCTCAAATTTATATCCCGCTAAATCTGTCGTTACCGCTGTACTGTTCTGGCTGGGCAAGTTATTTAGTGTCCGTCAAAGCACAATTTTTGTTCTGGGTTGAAAAACAATTCCCAATTTAGCAATTTCCTAATTTAGTGGTTTCTGCTGTATCAGAGCTATTTGAAATCTATCCCTAAAAGGGTATATAATATTCAAGGTGCACATAGGGTCATTCAGAATAACTTCACACACACGCTACTGTGCATTTCCAAGTCTAATTCTGTCAGTAAATCCATACCGGTCACCCAGCGCCTAAATACTAGGCCTCAAATTTATATCCCGCTAAATCTGTCTTTACCGCTGTACTGTTCTGGCTGGGCAAGTTATTTAGTGTCCGTCAAAGCACATTTTTTGTTCTGGGTTGAAATACAATTCCCAATTTAGCAATTTCATAATTTAGTGGTTTCTGCTGTATCAGAGCTATTTGAAATCTATCCCTAAAAGGGTATATAATATTCAAGGTGCACATAGGGTCATTCAGAATAACTTCACACACACGCTACTGTGCATTTCCAAGTCTAATTCTGTCAGTAAATCCATACCGGTCACCCAGCGCCTAAATACTAGGCCTCAAATTTATATCCCGCTAAATCTGTCGTTACCGCTGTACTGTTCTGGCTGGGCAAGTTATTTAGTGTCCGTCAAAGCACATTTTTTGTTCTGGGTTGAAAAACAATTCCCAATTTAGCAATTTCATAATTTAGTGGTTTCTGCTATATCAGAGCTATTTGAAATCTATCCCTAAAAGGGTATATAATATTCAAGGTGCACATATGGTCATTCAGAATAACTTCACACACACGCTACTGTGCATTTCCAAGTCTAATTCTGTCAGTAAATCCATACCGGTCACCCAGCGCCTAAATACTAGGCCTCAAATTTATATCCCGCTAAATCTGTCGTTACCGCTGTACTGTTCTGGCTGGGCAAGTTATTTAGTGTCCGTCAAAGCACATTTTTTGTTCTGGGTTGAAAAACAATTCCCAATTTAGCAATTTCATAATTTAGTGGTTTCTGCTATATCAGAGCTATTTGAAATCTATCCCTAAAAGGGTATATAATATTCAAGGTGCACATAGGGTCATTCAGAATAACTTCACACACACGCTACTGTGCATTTCCAAGTCTAATTTCAGTA
>NW_025334286.1:300000-377965 GCF_014858855.1 Bufo gargarizans
CTGGAGTCACATAGCGCCGCCCGTCACTCTGCTCTGATTAGCGTAGGGAGAGGTTGCGGCTGCGACAGTAGGGCGAGATTAGGCAGATTAACTCCTCCAAAGGACTTGATTAACTGATCGATCTGCAGCTGTGGATCATTGAGCTGCTGATCCTCAATTGCTCACTGTTTTTAGGCTGCACAGACCGTTTGTCAGTCTCATTTTTCTGGGGTGATCGGCGGCCATTTTGTGTCTTGTGGTGCGCCAGCACAAGCTGCGACCAAGTGCATTTAACCCTCAATGGTGTGGTTGTTTTTTGGCTAAAGCCTACATCAGGGTGAAGCTGTCACACCAAGTGCATTTAACCAGCAATAGTCTGTTCATTTTTTGGCCATATACAAAATCAGGGGCAAGCTGCGCCTGTCACCAAGTGCATTTAACCCTCAATGGTGTGGTTGTTTTTTGGCTAAAGCCTACATCAGGGTGAAGCTGTCACACCAAGTGCATTTAACCAGCAATAGTCTGTTCATTTTTTGGCCATATACAAAATCAGGGGCAAGCTGCGCCTGTCACCAAGTGCATTTAACCCTCAATGGTGTGGTTGTTTTTTGGCTAAAGCCTACATCAGGGTGAAGCTGTCACACCAAGTGCATTTAACCAGCAATAGTCTGTTCATTTTTTGGCCATATACAAAATCAGGGGCAAGCTGCGCCTGTCACCAAGTGCATTTAACCCTCAATGGTGTGGTTGTTTTTTGGCTAAAGCCTACATCAGGGTGAAGCTGTCACACCAAGTGCATTTAACCAGCAATAGTCTGTTTATTTTTTGGCCATATCCCAGTCTAATTCTGTCACTAAATCCATACCGGTCACCCAGCGCCTAAATACTAGGCCTCAAATTTATATCCAGCTAAATCTGTCCCTAGTGCTGTAGCTGGGCGAGTTATTTAGTGTCCGTTCAAGCACATTTCTTGTTCTGGGTTGAAATACAATTCCCAATTTAGCAATTTCATAATTTAGTGGTTCCTGCTATATCAGAGCTATTTGAAATCTATCCCAAAAAGGGTATATAATATTGAAGGTGCACATTGGGTCATTCAGAATAACTTCACACACACCCGCTACTGTGTATTTCCAAGTCTAATTCTGTCACTAAACCCATACCTGTCACCCAGCGCCTAAATACTAGGCCTCAAATTTAAATCCCTCTAAATCTCTCGTTACCGCTGTACTGTTGTTGCTGGGCAAGATATTTAGTGTCCGTCAAAGCACATTTTTTGTTCTGGGTTGAAGTACAATTCCCAATTTAGCAATTTCATAATTTAGTGGTTCCTGCTATATCAGAGCTATTTGAAATCTATCCCAAAAAGGGTATATAATATTGAAGGTGCACATTGGGTCATTCAGAATAACTTCACACACACCCGCTACTGTGTATTTCCAAGTCTAATTCTGTCACTAAACCCATACCTGTCACCCAGCGCCTAAATACTAGGCCTCAAATTTAAATCCCTCTAAATCTCTCGTTACCGCTGTACTGTTGTTGCTGGGCAAGATATTTAGTGTCCGTCAAAGCACATTTTTTGTTCTGGGTTGAAGTACAATTCCCAATTTAGCAATTTCATAATTTAGTGGTTCCTGCTATATCAGAGCTATTTGGAATCTATCCCTAAAAGGGTATATAATATTGAAGGTGCACATTGGGTCATTCAGAATAACTTCACACACACCCGCTACTGTGTATTTCCAAGTCTAATTCTGTCACTAAACCCATACCTGTCACCCAGCGCCTAAATACTAGGCCTCAAATTTAAATCCCTCTAAATCTCTCGTTACCGCTGTACTGTTGTTGCTGGGCAAGATATTTAGTGTCCGTCAAAGCACATTTTTTGTTCTGGGTTGAAGTACAATTCCCAATTTAGCAATTTCATAATTTAGTGGTTTCTGCTATATCAGAGCTATTTGAAATCTATCCCTAAAAGGGTATATAATATTGAAGGTGCACATAGGGTCATTCAGAATAACTTCACACACACGCTTCTGTGCATTTCCAAGTCTAATTCTGTCACTAAATCCATACCGGTGACCCAGCGCCTAAATACTAGGCCTCAAATTTAAATCCCTCTAAATCTCTCGTTACCCACCGCTGTACTGTTGTTGCTGGGCAAGATATTTAGTGTCCGTCAAAGCACATTTTTTGTTCTGGGTTGAAGTACAATTCCCAATTTAGCAATTTCATAATTTAGTGGTTTCTGCTATATCAGAGCTATTTGAAATCTATCCCTAAAAGGGTATATAATATTGAAGGTGCACATAGGGTCATTCAGAATAACTTCACACACACGCTTCTGTGCATTTCCAAGTCTAATTCTGTCACTAAATCCATACCGGTGACCCAGCGCCTAAATACTAGGCCTCAAATTTAAATCCCTCTAAATCTCTCGTTACCCACCGCTGTACTGTTGTTGCTGGGCAAGATATTTAGTGTCCGTCAAAGCACATTTTTTGTTCTGGGTTGAAGTACAATTCCCAATTTAGCAATTTCATAATTTAGTGGTTTCTGCTATATCAGAGCTATTTGAAATCTATCCCTAAAAGGGTATATAATATTGAAGGTGCACATAGGGTCATTCAGAATAACTTCACACACACGCTTCTGTGCATTTCCAAGTCTAATTCTGTCACTAAATCCATACCGGTGACCCAGCGCCTAAATACTAGGCCTCAAATTTAAATCCCTCTAAATCTCTCGTTACCCACCGCTGTACTGTTGTTGCTGGGCAAGATATTTAGTGTCCGTCAAAGCACATTTTTTGTTCTGGGTTGAAGTACAATTCCCAATTTAGCAATTTCATAATTTAGTGGTTTCTGCTATATCAGAGCTATTTGAAATCTATCCCTAAAAGGGTATATAATATTGAAGGTGCACATAGGGTCATTCAGAATAACTTCACACACACGCTTCTGTGCATTTCCAAGTCTAATTCTGTCACTAAATCCATACCGGTGACCCAGCGCCTAAATACTAGGCCTCAAATTTAAATCCCTCTAAATCTCTCGTTACCCACCGCTGTACTGTTGTTGCTGGGCAAGATATTTAGTGTCCGTCAAAGCACATTTTTTGTTCTGGGTTGAAGTACAATTCCCAATTTAGCAATTTCATAATTTAGTGGTTTCTGCTATATCAGAGCTATTTGAAATCTATCCCTAAAAGGGTATATAATATTGAAGGTGCACATAGGGTCATTCAGAATAACTTCACACACACGCTTCTGTGCATTTCCAAGTCTAATTCTGTCACTAAATCCATACCGGTGACCCAGCGCCTAAATACTAGGCCTCAAATTTATATCCCGCTGAATCTCTCGTTACCGCTGTCCTGTTGTAGCTGGGAAAGTTATTTAGTGTCCGTCAAAGCACATTTTTTGTTCTGGGTTGAAGTACAATTCCCAATTTAGCAATTTCATAATTTAGTGGTTCCTGCTATATCAGAGCTATTTGAAATCTATCCCAAAAGGGTATATAATATTCAAGGTGCACATTGGGTCATTCAGAATAACTTCACACACACGCTTCTGTGCATTTCCAAGTCTAATTCTGTCACTAAATCCATACCGGTCACCCAGCGCCTAAATACTAGGCCTCAAATTTATATCCCGCTGAATTTGAATACAATACATTGGGCCAAATAATATATTTGTTGTTGTGGTGAACCATAACAATGAGAAAAACATCTAGTAAGGGACGCGGACGTGGACATGGTCGTGGTGGTGTTAGTGGACCCTCTGGTGCTGGGAGAGGACGTGGCCGTTCTGCCACATCCACACGTCCTAGTGTACCAACTACCTCAGGTCCCAGTAGCCGCCAGAATTTACAGCGATATATGGTGGGGCCCAATGCCGTTCTAAGGATGGTAAGGCCTGAGCAGGTACAGGCATTAGTCAATTGGGTGGCCGACAGTGGATCCAGCACGTTCACATTATCTCCCACCCAGTCTTCTGCAGAAAGCGCACAGATGGCGCCTGAAAACCAACCCCATCAGTCTGTCACATCACCCCCATGCATACCAGGGAAACTGTCTCAGCCTCAAGTTATGCAGCAGTCTCTTATGCTGTTTGAAGACTCCGCTGGCAGGGTTTCCCAAGGGCATCCACCTAGCCCTTCCCCAGCGGTGAAAGACATAGAATGCACTGACGCACAACCACTTATGTTTCCTGATGATGAGGACATGGGAATACCACCTCAGCATGTCTCTGATGATGACGAAACACAGGTGCCAACTGCTGCGTCTTTCTGCAGTGTGCAGACTGAACAGGAGGTCAGGGATCAAGACTGGGTGGAAGACGATGCAGGGGACGATGAGGTCCTAGACCCCACATGGAATGAAGGTCGTGCCACTGACTTTCACAGTTCGGAGGAAGAGGCAGTGGTGAGACCGAGCCAACAGCGTAGCAAAAGAGGGAGCAGTGGGCAAAAGCAGAACACCCGCCGCCAAGAGACTCCGCCTGCTACTGACCGCCGCCATCTGGGACCGAGCACCCCAAAGGCAGCTTCAAGAAGTTCCCTGGCATGGCACTTCTTCAAACAATGTGCTGACGACAAGACCCGAGTGGTTTGCACGCTGTGCCATCAGAGCCTGAAGCGAGGCATTAACGTTCTGAACCTGAGCACAACCTGCATGACCAGGCACCTGCATGCAAAGCATGAACTGCAGTGGAGTAAACACCTTAAAACCAAGGAAGTCACTCAGGCTCCCCCTGCTACCTCTTCTGCTGCTGCCGCCTCGGCCTATTCTGCTGCTGCCGCCTCGGCCTCTTCCTCCGCCTCTGGAGGAACGTTGGCACCTGCCGCCCAGCAAACAGGGGATGTACCACCAACACCACCACCACCACCTCCGTCACCAAGCGTCTCAACCATGTCACACGCCAGCGTTCAGCTCTCCATCTCACAAACATTTGATAGAAAGCGTAAATTCCCACCTAGCCACCCTCGATCCCTGGCCCTGAATGCCAGCATTTCTAAACTACTGGCCTATGAAATGCTGTCATTTAGGCTGGTGGACACAGACAGCTTCAAACAGCTCATGTCGCTTGCTGTCCCACAGTATGTTGTTCCCAGCCGGCACTACTTCTCCAAGAGAGCCGTGCCTTCCCTGCACAACCAAGTATCCGATAAAATCAAGTGTGCACTGCGCAACGCCATCTGTAGCAAGGTCCACCTAACCACAGATACGTGGACCAGTAAGCACGGCCAGGGACGCTATATCTCCCTAACTGCACACTGGGTAAATGTAGTGGCAGCTGGGCCCCAGGCGGAGAGCTGTTTGGCGCACGTCCTGCCGCCGCCAAGGATCGCAGGGCAACATTCTTTGCCTCCTGTTGCCACCTCCTCCTTCTCGGCTTCCTCCTCCTCTTCTTCCACCTGCTCATCCAGTCAGCCACACACCTTCACCACCAACTTCAGCACAGCCCGGGGTAAACGTCAGCAGGCCATTCTGAAACTCATATGTTTGGGGGACAGGCCCCACACCGCACAGGAGTTGTGGCGGGGTATTGAACAACAGACCGACGAGTGGTTGCTGCCGGTGAGCCTCAAGCCCGGCCTGGTGGTGTGTGATAATGGGCGAAATCTCGTTGCAGCTCTGGGACTAGCCAATTTGACGCACATCCCTTGCTTGGCGCATGTGCTGAATTTGGTGGTGCAGAAGTTCATTCACAACTACCCCGACATGTCAGAGCTGCTGCATAAAGTGCGGGCCGTCTGTTCGCGCTTCCGGCGTTCACATCCTGCCGCTGCTCGCCTGTCTGCGCTACAGCGTAACTTCGGCCTTCCCGCTCACCGCCTCATATGCGACGTGCCCACCAGGTGGAACTCCACCTTGCACATGCTGGACAGACTGTGCGAGCAGCAGCAGGCCATAGTGGAGTTTCAGCTGCAGCACGCACGGGTCAGTCGCACTACAGAACAGCACCACTTCACCACCAATGACTGGGCCTCCATGCGAGACCTGTGTGCCCTGTTGCGCTGTTTCGAGTACTCCACCAACATGGCCAGTGGCGATGACACCGTTATCAGCGTTACAATACCACTTCTATGTCTCCTTGAGAAAACACTTAGGGCGATGATGGAACAGGAGGTGGCCCAGGAGGAGGAGGAGGAGGATGAGGAAGAGGGGTCATTTTTAGCACTTTCAGGCCAGTCTCTTCGAAGTGACTCAGAGGGAGGTTTTTTGCAACAGCAGAGGCCAGGTACAAATGTGGCCAGCCAGGGCCCACTACTGGAGGACGAGGAGGACGAGGATGAGGAGGAGGTGGAGGAGGATGAGGATGAAGCATGGTCACAGCGGGGTGGCACCCAACGCAGCTCGGGTCCATCACTGGTGCGTGGCTGGGGGGAAAGGCAGGACGATGACGATACGCCTCCCACAGAGGACAGCTTGTCCTTACCCCTGGGCAGCCTGGCACACATGAGCGACTACATGCTGCAGTGCCTGCGCAACGACAGCAGAGTTGCCCACATTTTAACCTGTGCGGACTACTGGGTTGCCACCCTGCTGGATCCACGCTACAAAGACAATGTGCCCACCTTACTTCCTGCACTGGAGCGTGATAGGAAGATGCGCGAGTACAAGCGCACGTTGGTAGACGCGCTACTGAGAGCATTCCCAAATGTCACAGGGGAACAAGTGGAAGCCCAAGGCCAAGGCAGAGGAGGAGCAAGAGGTCGCCAAGGCAGCTGTGTCACGGCCAGCTCCTCTGAGGGCAGGGTTAGCATGGCAGAGATGTGGAAAACTTTTGTCAACACGCCACAGCTAACTGCACCACCACCTGATACGCAACGTGTTAGCAGGAGGCAACATTTCACTAACATGGTGGAACAGTACGTGTGCACACCCCTCCACGTACTGACTGATGGTTCGGCCCCATTCAACTTCTGGGTCTCTAAATTGTCCACGTGGCCAGAGCTAGCCTTTTATGCCTTGGAGGTGCTGGCCTGCCCGGCAGCCAGCGTTTTGTCTGAACGTGTATTCAGCACGGCAGGGGGCGTCATTACAGACAAACGCAGCCGCCTGTCTACAGCCAATGTGGACAAGCTGACGTTCATAAAAATGAACCAGGCATGGATCCCACAGGACCTGTCCGTCCCTTGTCCAGATTAGACATTAACTACCTCCCCATAACCATATATTATTGGACTCCAGGGCACTTCCTCATTCAATCCTATTTTTATTTTCATTTTACCATTATATTGCGATGCTACCCAAAGTTGAATGAACCTCTCCTCTGCCTGTGTGCTAGGCCTAAATATATGCCAATGGACTGTTGCAGTGGTGGCTGACGTGAAGCCTGATTCTCTGCTATGACATGCAGACTAATTCTCTGCTGACATGAAGCCAGATTGTCTGTTACGGGACCTCTCTCCTCTGCCTGGGTGCTGGGCCTAAATTTATGACAATGGACTGTTGCAGTGGTGGCTGACGTGAAGCCTGATTCTCTGCTATGACATGCAGACTGATTCTCTGCTGACATGAAGCCAGATCCTCTGTTACGGGACCTCTCTCCTCTGCCTGGGTGCTGGGCCTAAATTTATGACAATGGACTGTTGCAGTGGTGGCTGACGTGAAGCCTGATTCTCTGCTATGACATGCAGACTGATTCTCTGCTGACATGAAGCCAGATCCTCTGTTACGGGACCTCTCTCCTCTGCCTGGGTGCTGGGCCTGAATATATGCCAATGGACTGTTGCAGTGGTGGGTGACGTGAAGCCTCATTCTCTGCTATGACATGCAGACTAATTCTCTGCTGACATGAAGCCAGATTGTCTGTTACGGGACCTCTCCCCTCTGCCTGTGTGTGTGCTGGGCCTAAATATATGCCAATGGACTGTTGCAGTGGTGGCTGACGTGAAGCCTCATTCTCTGCTATGACATGCAGACTGATTCTCTGCTGACATGAAGCCAGATCCTCTGTTACGGGACCTCTCTCCTCTGCCTGGGTGCTGGGCCTAAATTTATGACAATGGACTGTTGCAGTGGTGGCTGACGTGAAGCCTGATTCTCTGCTATGACATGCAGACTGATTCTCTGCTGTCATGAAGCCAGATTGTCTGTTACGGGACCTTTCTCCTCTACCTGGGTTCTGGGCCTAAATTTATGAAAATTGACTCTTACAGTGGTGGGTGACGTGAAGCCTGATTCTCTGCTATGATATGAAGACTGATTCTCTGCTGACATGAAGCCAGATTGTCTGTTACGGGACCTTTCTCCTCTGCCTGGGTTCTGGGCCTAAATTTATGAAAATTGACTCTTACAGTGGTGGGTGACGTGAAGCCTGATTCTCTGCTATGATATGAAGACTGATTCTCTGCTGACATGAAGCCAGATTGTCTGTTACGGGACCTTTCTCCTCTGCCTGGGTTCTGGGCCTAAATTTATGAAAATTGACTCTTACAGTGGTGGGTGACGTGAAGCCTGATTCTCTGCTATGATATGAAGACTGATTCTCTGCTGACATGAAGCCAGATTGTCTGTTACGGGACCTTTCTCCTCTGCCTGGGTTCTGGGCCTAAATTTATGAAAATTGACTCTTACAGTGGTGGGTGACGTGAAGCCTGATTCTCTGCTATGATATGAAGACTGATTCTCTGCTGACATGAAGCCAGATTGTCTGTTACGGGACCTTTCTCCTCTGCCTGGGTTCTGGGCCTAAATTTATGAAAATTGACTCTTACAGTGGTGGGTGACGTGAAGCCTGATTCTCTGCTATGATATGAAGACTGATTCTCTGCTGACATGAAGCCAGATTCTCTGTTACGGGACCTCTCTCCTCTGCCTGGGTGCTGGGCCTAAATTTATGACAATGGACTGTTGCAGTGGTGGCTGACGTGAAGCCTGATTCTCTGCTATGACATGCAGACTGATTCTCTGCTGACATGAAGCCAGATTCTCTGTTACGGGACCTCTCTCCTCTGCCTGTGTGTGTGCTGGGCCTAAATATATGCCAATGGACTGTTGCAGTGGTGGCTGACGTGAAGCCTCATTCTCTGCTATGACATGCAGACTAATTCTCTGCTGACATGAAGACAGATTCTCTGTTACGGGACCTCTCTCCTCTGCCTGGGTGCCGGGGCCTAAATATCTGAGAATGGACTGTTCCAGTGGTGGGTGACGGGAAGCCAGATTCTCTGCTATGGAACCTCTCTCCAATTGATTTTGGTTAATTTTTATTTATTTAATTTTTATTTTAATTCATTTCCCTATCCACATTTGTTTGCAGGGGATTTACCTACATGTTGCTGCCTTTTGCAGCCCTCTAGCTCTTTCCTGGGCTGTTTTACAGCCTTTTTAGTGCCGAAAAGTTCGGGTCCCCATTGACTTCAATGGGGTTCGGGTTCGGGACGAAGTTCGGATCGGGTTCGGATCCCGAACCCGAACATTTCCGGGATGTTCGGCCGAACTTCTCGAACCCGAACATCCAGGTGTTCGCTCAACTCTAGTCATTAATATTAAATTCCCGGAAAACCCTTTTAAGTTTAGCGCCCTCGACCCCCCCCCGATACAAACGCACACTTATCTCAGCAGAGGTTACATGTGTTCTCTGGCAGACTCCTTTCCCTTGAACAGCGGATCTGGCCTGTTGAAAACTAACATCCCCAATGTATCCCCTGTCATTGGAGGAGAATTGGGACAGATATATATATATACACATTAGATGGCTGGCCAGTTGCACCAAAATCATCTGCTTTGGCTGATGTTTATGTGACGTGTATGTCAGACACCAGTGGTGGATGATGGACCCTGTTGTCTTATAATGGGCCTTTTAGGTTGTCCACTGTCGCAGATGTGAACAGAACCTGCAAGACTTGCAACATGGAAGGAGTTTGGCTCATCAGACTGTACCAATGACTACAGGGGGTGTAAAGCCACTACAATGTAGAGACCGGACTGTACCACTGACTACAGTGGGTGTAGAGCCACTACAATGTAGAGACCGGACTGTACCACTGACTACAGTGGGTGTAGAGCTCCTACAATGTAGAGAACAGACCGCACCACTGACTACAGGGGGTGTAGAGCTGCTACAATGTAGAGACCGGACTGTACCACTGACTACGGGGGGTGTAGAGCTCCTACAATGTAGAGACCGGACTGTACTATTGACTACAGGGGGTGTAGAGCTCCTACAATGTAGAGACCGGACTGTACCACTGACTACAGGGGGTGTAGAGCTCCTACAGTGTAGAGACCGGACTGTACCACTGACTACAGGGGGTGCAGAGCTCCTACAATGTAGAGACCGGACTGTACCACTGACTACAGGGGGTGTAGAGCTCCTACAATGTAGAGACCGGACTGTACCACTGACTACAGGGGGTGTAGAGCTGAGATGACTTGTCTTGGCCGTTGTTCCCTGTGGATTGTGCTCCTGTAATCTCTGTAACAGACATCACACGGTAGGAACGTTCCCCGTGTCACATGTTGCCGATTATTACACTCATTGATGCAGAGAAGCCTCTGGGAATGTGGGCGATACTGATGGCACATGATCCGTACATGTGACGGGCCCCGGGGCCCTGTATCCTGTACATGTTCATGAGCAGTGGGCATCCCAGACGTTAGACTCCCAGGGTTCCAGCGATACTTTGTGAGATCAGAAAACCCCTTTAATGAGGGAAAGTTTTTTTGTGGTTGATCACCTGGGGCATGGTGGGATATGTGCCATTTGTCTGCTCGCTGTCCTGAACAGGCTTGTTCTTTTTTGTTCTCGATTCATGAATAGAATGCTAGTTGTAAAGTGATAACTGACACTTGTACAGGGAGAACCATGAAGCAGTGGTATTACTTTAGCTGAATCCTCGTCTGTGGGAAGCAGGGTGACCAGTGGCTGTCAGTCACCATCTGCTCCTGTGCCCCCACGACAACACTCCCTGGCCTGTGGTTTTGATTTGCTTTGTTATAGGGAAGTTGTCAGGGTCCACATTCTCCTCCACATAGGCGACTGCATACCTACCTGTGACCGTCATGCTGAGGTTTGTAGGTCGGTGACCACTGCCACGGGGGTTCTCGTCCCTGTCCTGTCACATGACGTTTTGTTCTCTTGCCATCTACTCGCTGCCTTTTTGTTTTAATCGTCTTTTAGCGGCGCCTTCGCCACCTGCGCAGCATCGCAGCGCGGAACATCGTCAGCAAGAACGGATACCGCCTGCTGGACACCTACTTCACACTTCACCTGCTCGGGGGGGAGAAAGTTTACAAAGGTGGGTTAGTCAACGTAAGTGTCATTACAAACACGACCGCGTCTAGAATGGGGCATAAAATGCACCAAATGGGTCAAGTTTTAGACCTAGGAAGGCTCCAAAAACGATAATCCAGTGATGGTCTAAAATGCAACAGTTTACGCAAAAAAAAAAAAACGTTTGCACAAAGTTCTGAGGTTCTGGGTTCACATCACGTTTTTCCCATCTGTTTTATTTACACAAAATACATACAGTATACGTTAATGGACGCCTCAGACTGATGTCGTACAGCGGCATCCGGTCACCATAGAGCCTCATTGTAAAAGAAAGGTCTACATTTTCTGTTCACATAGCTTGTTTTTTTGCAGGACCAGTTGTGCTTTCTAATGGCGCCATTTAATATTACATATGATGTAGTGGGAAGCGGGAAATAATTCTAAGTGGAGTGGAATTATATAGAAACATAGAATGTGTCGGCAGATAAGAACCATTTGGCCCATCTAGTCTGCCCAATATACTGAATACTATGGATAGCCCCTGGCCCTATCTTATATGAGGATGGCCTTATGCCTATCCCATGCATGCTTAAACTCCTCCACTGTATTTGCAGCTGCCACTTCTGCAGGAAGGCTATTCCATGCATCCACTACTCTCTCAGTAAAGTAATACTTCCTGATATTACTATTAAACCTTTGCCCCTCTAATTTAAAACTATGTCCTCTTGTAGCAGTTTTTCTTCTTTTAAATATTCTCTCCTCTTTTACCTTGTTGATTCCCTTTATGTATTTAGCAGTTTCTATCATATCCCCTCTGTCTCGTCTTTCTTCCAAGCTCTACATGTTAAGGTCCTTTAATCTTTCCTGGTAAGTTTTATCCTGCAATCCATGTACCAGTTTAGTAGCTCTTCTCTGAACTCTCTCCAAAGTATCAATATCCTTCTGGAGATATGGTCTCCAGTACTGAGCACAATACTCCAGATGAGGTCTCACTAGTGCTCTGTAGAGCGGCATGAGCGCCCCCCTCTGTCTACTGGTAATGCCTCTCCCTATACACCCAAGCATTCTGCTAGCATTTCCTGCTGCTCTGTGACATTGTCTGCCTACCTTTAAGTCTTCTGAAATAATGATCCCTAAATCCCTTTCCTCAGATACTGAGGTTAGGACTGTATCACTGATTGTATATTCTGCTCTTGGGTTTTTACGTCCCAGGTGCATTATATTGCACTTATCATTAGTTGCCAGATTTTTGACCATTCCTCTAGTTTTCCTAAGTCCTTTTCCATTTGGTGTATCCCTCCAGGAACATCAACCCTGTTACAAATCTTTGTGTCATCAGCAAAAAGACACACCTTACCATTGAGGCCTTCTGCAATTTCGCTGATAAAGATATTAAACAGTATGGGTCCCAGAACAGATCCCTGAGGTACCCCACTGGTAACAAGACCTTGGTCTGAATATACTCAATTGACTACAACCCTCTGTTGCCTGTCCCTCAGCCACTGACTAATCCATTCAACAATATGGGAGTCCAAGCCCAAAGACTGCACTTTATTGATAAGCCTTCTATGTGGGACAGTATGAAAAGCCTTACTAAAGTCTAGATAAGCGATGTCTACTGCACCTCCTCCATCTATTATTTTAGTCACCCAATCAAAAAAATCTATAAGATTAGTTTGACATGATCTCCCTGAAGTAAACCCATGCTGGTTTTCATCTTTCAATCCATGCGATTTTAAATGTTCCACAATCCTCTCCTTAAGTATGGTTTCCATTAATTTCCCCACTATTGATGTCAGGCTTATTGGCCTATAGTTGCCCGATTCCTCCCTACTACCTTTCTTGTGAATGGGCACAACATTTGCTAATTTCCAATCTTCTGGGACGACTCCTGTTGCCAGTGATTGGTTAAATAAATCTGTTAATGGTTTTGCTAGTTCACCGCTGAGCTCTTTTAATAGCTTTGGGTGCATCCCATCAGGCCCCTATGACTTATTTGTATTAATTTTAGACAGCTGACTTAGAACCTCTTCCTCTGTAAAGACACATGCATCAAAAGATTCATTAGTCTTCTTTCCTAACTGAGGTCCTTCTTCTTCATTTTCCTTTGTAAAAACTGAACAGAAGTATTCATTGAGGCAGTCAGCTAGTTCTTTATCTTCTTCCATATACCTTCCTTCTTTTGTTTTTAATTTGGTAATTCCTTGTTTTAGTTTCCTTTTTTCATTTATGTATCTGAAGAATGCCTTATCGCCTTTTTTTCCTGACTGAGCTAATTTCTCTTCTGCCTGTGCTTTAGAAGCTCTTATAACTTGTTTGGCCTCTCTCTGCCTAATCTTATAAATTTGCCTGTCATCCTCGCTTTGTGTTTTTTTTTTTATAATTCCTAAATGCTATCTTTTAGTTTTTAATGATTTTAGGCCACTTCTGCTGAGTACCACAGTGGTCTCTTCCTATTTTTGCTTTTACTGACAAGCCTAATGCAATTTTCTGTTGCCTTCAATAGTGCCACTTTTAAGTAGTCCCATTTCTCCTGGACTCCAATGAAACTGTTCCAGTCTGATAGGGACTCGTATACCACTAATCTAATTTTAGAAAAGTCAGTTTTTCTAAAATCTAAAACTTTTGTTTTGTGTGGTGTGACTCAGTCACTGTACTTATAGTAAACCACACTGACTGGTGATCACTAGATCCCAAGCTTTCCCCTACAGTAATATCAGATACCAAATTCCCATTTGTGAATACTAAATCTAAAATGGCCTCCTTCCGGGTTGGCTCCTCCACTACTTGCTGTAGAGATAATCCCAGTAGGGAATTTAGAATATCTGTACTCCTGGCAGAACTAGCTATTTTGGTTTTCCAGTTTACATCTGGAAGATTGAAGTCTCCCATAATGATAACTTCCCCCTTCAATGTCATTTTAGCTATTTCCTCAACTAGTAGATCATCTAATTCTTTGACTTGGCTAGGTGGTCTATATATCACACCTACACGAGTTACCTTATGATTATCAAGCTGCAAGGTAACCCAAACTGACTCTAAATTGTTCTCGCTTACTTGGATCAAATTAGATTTTATGCTATCTTTCACATACAGGGCCACCCATCCCCCTTCTTGCCTTCTCTGTCTTTCCTGTATAGAGAGAACCCTGGTATTGATATATCCCAGTCATTACTCCCCTTGAACAACGTCTCAGTAACAGCCACTACATCTATATTCTCAGATGCCATTATAGCCTCAAGTTCATTGATCTTATTCCCTAGACTGCGAGCATTT
Source organism: Bufo gargarizans (assembly GCF_014858855.1). NCBI lineage: Eukaryota > Metazoa > Chordata > Amphibia > Anura > Bufonidae > Bufo > Bufo gargarizans. The sequence continues at coordinate 314,486 of NW_025334286.1, forward strand.
GTAGACAAGACTCTGAGCTTGTAATTTCTTAACCTTTGTGCTACTGGCCTCTTCTGGCATTGTTCCGGGGGGCAGTCTGACTGCTGGATTATCACTCTTTTGCCCCCCTTTCCTAGTTTAAATGCTCCTTAGCAAATACTTGGAACTGTTCACCGAGGACATTCGTTCCCTTGAGAGAAAGATGCAAACCATCTTTCTTGTACAGTTCTTTTCCATTCCAACAAGAGCTAACATGAGACACAAAGCCAAACCCTTGGTTCAGACACCATTCACCAAGCCATACATTGAATTCCTTAATGTGCATCTTCCTGTCATGCTGAAGGTTATGCACAGGCAAAACTGCAGAGAATGAAACAGTTGATGCAACCTCCCGTATATCCTTTCCAAGTGTGTGAAAAGCTTCTTTCACCTTTGAAACCTCATTGCAAGCCAGATCGTTTGTCCCAAGATGGAGAATAACATCCACTTCCCTTTCCTGCTTTGCTTGCCTAACAATATTAAGGATCCGTCGTCTATCCCTGCTAGCGGTAGCACCAGGGAGACATCTCACAACACCATTCTCCTCAAACTTCACACCTCTTATGATGGAATCGCCCACCAACAGCTGCTTACTATCAATCCTCACCTTCTCCTTTTTGTCTTTGGCTGCAGTCTTACATACTTTAGGCATGGGAGATGATTGTTTCTCACCCACTGTGCTTGAGCCATCCTCCATGTTGCTCTTGCACTCTGAAAGTGCTGCAAATGAATTATGGAGAGCCACAGACTGTGGGACATGCCTTCTATCCACAACTCTCAGTCTACCAGAACCTACAGTAACCCATCTTCCATTTCTAGGGGGCCTCTGTGGCAGTGGCATTGCAATGTTCTCAGCCTGAGTTTGTTTAGTGGTTAATTTAAAAATCTCATATTTCAAAAAGGTAATTTCCTGCTGCATTATGGAGAGCTGTCTACAGATCAGACAGTATCCAAACCTCTGAAGAGTGGAACCTGAAATAAAAGCACAACAATTCCTGCACAGAACCAGGTCTGCCATTGTAAAGAGGGGAAAGATTTTAAACAAACAAATCTTACTTGTTTAGATTGTATCCACCTCCAGAGTATCTCCTGAATATCTCCAATGCTCTTGTAGATCAGCTCTTAGGAAAAGCAGCAAGCTATAATTAGCAAAGGCTCCTCCCCCAACAGCAAATTAACACCTTACTCGCCTATGCTCATTTGCAATCAGACAATAGAGATACCGTGTCTAGCAAATTCCTTACCTCTTTTGAAACACAGTGTCTGAGTATCCACCAGAAACACCACTGAAGTTATGCTACAGTAGAAAAACTCTGAGTTAGACTAAGTTAGTCTCCTGAATATCTCCAATGCTCTTGTAGATCAGCTCTTGGTAAAGCAGTCTTGGAAAAGCAGCAATCTATAATTGAGGGGGGGGGGGGAACACACAATTTCACAATAGTTTTATGGGTTTCGTTTTTACATAGTTCCCTATGTGGTAAAACTAAGCTGTTACCTTCATACTCTGGGTCAGTGCGATTACAGAGATGCCACATTTACATACAGTCGTTTTTCTTGTGTTTTAATGGGGTTGTCGCACCTCAGACTAGGGTTGTTGCGGGTATCGGAATTTCGATACCCAATCGAAACTTTTGTCCCGGTATCAATGCGATACCGGGATTTCCATTTTTTCGATACTGGACTGCTGCGCAGTCTAGTATCTCTGAACATGAGCACGCTCATGTTCCCTCAGCAGTACAGGGGAGAAGGAAGCAGTCTCTCTCTCCCTCCCCCCTGTGCCGCTGCCACCAATGAGGAAAGAGAGGGGCGGAGGAGGGGCGGGCACACTGCGCCACCAATGATAGGATGACCTTTCATGGGTCTGGACTTAGTTGGGTTATACTGATACTGATGGCACATGATCCGTACATGTGACGGGCACCGTGGCCCCGTATCCTGTACATGTTCAGCCCACATGTTCATGGGCAGTGGGCATCCCAGACGTTAGACTCCCAGTGTTCCAGCGACACCTGAGGGGGTAGCTGCCGCTGATCTGCTGCCAAAACCCAATTCCTATATTAAAGGTTAATTATCATTGGTGGCACAGTGCCCCCCCAGTATTAAAATCATTGGTGGTAGTGGCCACAGAGTCCCCTCACCTCCTCTAATTGGTGGCAGTGGCAGCTTCTGATCGGAGCCCCAGTAGTGTAAGGGCTTGTTCACATGACCGTGTGGCTTTTTCTGTGTTTTGCGGACCATTTTTCACAGATCCGTTGTTCCATTTTTTTGTTTCTGTTCCGTTTTTCTGTTCCGTTTTTCCATTTGGCATATACAGTATACAGTAATTACATAGAAAAAAATTGGGCTGGGCATAACATTTTCAATAGATGGTTCAGCAAAAACGGAACGGATACGGAAGACATACGGATGCATTTCTGTATGTGTTCCGTTTTTGTTTGTTTTTTGCAGACCCATCGACTTGAATGGAGCCACGGAACGTGATTTGCGGACAATAATAGGACAAGACTCAAAATGTAGCGGAACGGAAACGGAATGCTCATGGAGTACCCATGGAAATGAATGGTTCCGTATATGGAACGCAATAAACGGCCCGTATACGGATCGTAAAAAAAGTTTGTGTGAATGAGCCCTAATCCTGGGGCTCCGATCGGTTACCATGGCAGCCAGGATGCTACTGAAGCCCTGGCTGCCATGGTAATCTCCCTGCTGCTGTGTGCACTATGCACAGGGCAGCAGGGACAGTGTGAAGTCCTATTCACCCTAATAGAGATTTATTAGGGTGAATAGGACAAGGGATTAAAAGATCCCAGGTTCTAGCCCCTAAGGGGGGCTAATAGTTATTAAATAAAGAGTAAAAAAAAACACCAACATATTAAGTATAAATCACCCTCTTTCCCAATTTTACATATGTTTATATACCAAAAATTTGGTATTGCAACAACCCTACCTCAGACAGTGGTGGCATATCGCAAGTGCGGGTTCCTGCTCTGGGACCCTCTCCTATCTCCAGAACAGTGCGCTCTTCCCTTCAGGGGTCCTGTTCTCCAGATTGGTGCGGGTTCCTCCTATGGGACCCGATTCTATCTATCCTAGCAGTATGCCACCACAATCCCTTTAATTCTTAAGAAAATTAAAAAAAATATTATAACCCCATTATAACTTTTTTTTAAAATATTTATGTCTATAAAGCTGTGGGAAGGTGTGGGCTTGAGTTTTGGATCACGTATTATTTTTTTCGGCAAAGCTACCATTTTTTTATTTTTTCCTGTTACACTATTCATCATACGAGATAAATACTGTTATATTTTCATAATGTGGCCATTTTTGGACACAACACTATGGGGGTCATTTATTAAACAGACATGTGCCTCCATTTCTGGTGTAGATTGCGGAGAAAAGGTCCTTTTATGTCCTTTTGTTTTTACAATTAATAGTAGCAGTATTATATTACCTTATGTATTCATATTATATTACATTATTTTTATTAATAGTAGCAGATTATTTTATTACATTTTTCTGTATTTGTGTTTTATGATGTCATTCAGAGGGCAGATTTGTATGTCAGATCTATGGACTATTTAAAGGGTTTGCAAGGACATCTCCTTCCCCCCTCTGATGTGAATAGTTTGTGTTTCTGGAGTGCACACCCCATATACACCCCATATACACCACATTCCATATAGACCCTATATACACCCCATATACACCACACCCCATATACACCACATTCCATATAGACCCTATATTCACCCCACCCCATATACCTTAGAGAGCTGTGAAATGAATGCAGTTTGTGTCCACGACGTGGGGAGATGTGTGCAGATTGCCCGGCCTCGTGTGACTCCGCTCAGATTCGGCGGAGGGCTGCCTCTCATTTACCTCTATTTTGCCGCCCAGTAAGGAATGGAGGAATGTTAATAAAAGCCAGGACGCCTCGTGTCTCTCTGTTACTCCTGGTAGCTCCCCAGGTCCTTCACTAGGCATGTATTCGTTGGCCAGGGGCTTCCATGTGGTGCCAAGTGCTGTGACCGATCACCGCCCCACCACCCACCTTACTGACTATTGCCGGGTAGTGACGGCAATGTGCGCCGCTCCCTCTACCGGACTCTGTTAGCAGGGCCCAATGTTAGGGGCTGGTAATGGTCTCCATATGTGTAGTGAGAACACAAGACCGGAGGGCATAGAGGGTGTCTGCTGTGACTGTGGAGGGGATGGAGGGTCCTGCCGTCACTACTGTACAGGTTGGGGGAGTGGGCTGATGTGACTGCTTGGTGGGAAAGGTGTGTGTAGGGTTGCTTTGAGTACTGGAGGTGGGGAAGTATATATAGGGGCAGTGGTGACTGCTGGGGGAAGGGTGTATTTGGAGGCTGCTGTAACTACTGGGGGAAGTATATAACATCCATTTTGCCCCAGTTCACCCTGCTTGTGCTTCAGCCACACTACAGCATCCACTTTATTTGATGCCTTGCGTTCCTTTTCTGTAATGACAGATACAGATTGGTTTTTCTGTATGTACCACAAAAAAGGAGGGGTCTGGTGCTCGGGCGTGATGCCTTTTTTCCTATGTACATGTATTAAAGGGGTTCTCCGGGCTTTTAATATTGATGGCCTATCAGATTGGTGGGGGTCCGACACCTGGTACCCCCGCCGATCAGCTGTAAGAAGGAAAGGCACATTTCCCGTCTCTCTTCCTGCTGCTGTGTCTATGGCAAAGCAGCGGCAAGAAGGAAGACGGCATGTAGACATGTGGCACCGACACCTCTGCCGATCTGATATTGATGACCTATCCTGAGGATAGGTCATCAATATTAAAAGCCTGGAGAACCCCTTTAAGTATTATACTGTGAACAAGGACTCGGGAGACCGAAACGCGTAGGGTATGCGTGAACTACTGCCGCCTGTGGAGTCTTCAGGTGTATGGTCTGAGATTTGGTGCCTATGACAATGTTATAAGTAGCTTCCTTATCTTCCTCTGCAGAATCCAACATGGAGAAGCCTGGAATTTGGATTGATGCCTGACCGGCTGGATACGTCTGTGTCCTGCTTCGTCGTCAGGATATGGGGGGGCAAGGATGATGATTATCGTCTGTTAATTGAATGGGAAGTAAATCTGGATGGACTCAAGTATTTGGGCCCTCAGGTAAGAAACCGTAAGAGTCTGTGACTCGTGTCTTCACTGTATGGTTTATTATAAGGCACAGTTTTATCACGTGGAATGGATGATTGCAGTACATGTATGTATGTATGTACATACTGTACTGATCCTGAGTTACATCCTGTATTATACTCCAGAGCTGCACTCGCTATTCTGCTGGTGCAGTCACTGTGTACATACATTACATTACTTATCCTGTACTGATCCTGAGTTACATCCTGTATTATACTCCAGAGCTGCACTCACTATTCTGCTGGTGTAGTCACTGTGTACATACATTACATTACTTATCCTGTACTGATCCTCAGTTACATCCTGTATTATACTCCAGAGCTGCACTCACTATTCTGCTGGTGGAGTCACTGTGTACATACATTACATTACTTATCCTGTACTGATCCTGAGTTATATTCTGTATTATACTCCAGAGCTGCACTCACTATTCTGCTGGTGGAGTCACTGTGTACATACATTACAGGCCCTCCTTTACTATAGTTGTCTATGCTGTGATGTAGGCGAGTATATATATATATATATATATATATATATATATAATATAATATATATATAATATAAAAATTTCTGTCTGTTCTTTATGCGCGACCAAACGACTGGACCGATCTTCACCAAATTTGGCACACAGGTACATCAGGTGTCCGGGAAGGTTTTAGACCGGTTTTAGTCTCAGCTCTCTAGGACCTACCGTTCCTGAGATATTCCCCAACTGCTATAAACACAGTTTTACTCCAGGTTTCAATGACAACCCAGCCATTTTTCTTTACTGTTGAAAGGGGCGGCCCCACTGTTGAAGGCCACTGTTATGGGGGAAACTATCGATATCTTTTTACGACACACGGAAACATAAAATGAAATAGAGTAAATATACCCGTGCAAAGCCGGGTCCTTCTGCTAGTAATAAATAATTGTAAGAGCACTCACAGGCTTCCTCTGAGTAAAAGGTGGAGCAGGACTCGCAGGCTTCCTCTGAGTAAAAGGTGGAGCAGGACTCGCAGGCTTCCTCTGAGTAAAAGGTGGAGCAGGACTCGCAGGCTTCCTCTGAGTAAAAGGTGGAGCAGGACTCGCAGGCTTCCTCTGAGTAAAAGGTGGAGCAGGACTCACAGGCTTCCTCTGAGTAAAAGGTGGAGCAGGACTCACAGGCTTCCTCTGAGTAAAAGGTGGAGCAGGACTCACAGGCTTTCTCTATAAGTGGTGAAAAAAAAGCTGGACTCGCAGGGGTTCTATGTCTGGGTGAAGGAAGCAGGGCTCACAGGCTTTCGCTATAAGTGAACTCACAAATCTTCTTTAGTCCAGAAGTATGCAAATCATGAAAAATACTCCTGAGATGGCATCTAACACCGGTAAAACTAAGCCATATGGATTCCAACTATTCCGATCTATGCTGGAAAAATTGTGGAGCCCAAGGAACCTATCTACATCTATGGTGGACATAACCAAAAATCCAGACTTTTTGGAAAATGGTATTTGAAAAGCTTAACAGAATGCTACATACAAATGTTCAACCATCTCCAGACTTTGCCTTATGTTTCCTACTAAATCAGCCTATTCCACAACATACCAAAACAGTGGGATCCCATATAATACTGGCCGCAAGAAGCCTCATAGCACAAAAATAAAATAGACCTGAAATTTCTACCATCACAGAAGTCTGGACATCGGTTTCACAAGCTTACAACATGGAAGTTAAATACGCATCATATTCACTATCCTTCAGTAAAATAAAAAAATATTGGTCTCCATGGAACCCGAACTACCTAAACAACATACCAAACAGATTCTCTCTAATTATAGATAAGTTTTAAAACTGTTAACATTATTTACATGTTATATCTTTACTTTTAAAAATATAATAACTAATCCTTATATATACAAATGTGGGGATATACGTATATACTAATCTTTTTAAAAATAGAAAATGCATATTGTATTTGTATATATGTGTATGGTACTGCAAATGTGTGTATGTGTGTGTGTATACATTTGATATGTGAATATATGTATGATCACGATGACATATCATGTATAAAAGGGCATGAACACATGTGCATGTATATGTTTATGTAGTTTATATTACTATATGAATATATAGGGATGTATGGATGCGTATGTGTTATTAGTAGTGTTGATCACGAATATTCGAATTTCGAATTTTTATCGCGAATATAGGTACTTCGAAAATTCACGAATATTTCGAATATAGTTATATATATTCGTAATTTCGACTATTCGGAAAAAAAAATCGAATAAAAAAAAAAAATTTGAATATTCTAAATTGCTTCTAGCTTGTGGGCCAATAAGAAGGCTGCAATATACTTGACTTTAGGAGTAGTAGTGTTTGCGAATGTTGCTCTATATTAGTTTTTTTCGAATATTCGCTATATTGCTATATATTCTTGTTTTAGAATATTACAAATATTCGAAAAAACGAAGTTATAGCAATATAGCGAATATTCGAAAAAAATGAATATAGTGCTATAATCTTTTTTTTATAGTAAAAAAATTACAACTATTAGACAAAGATTATAGCACTATATTAGCTAAATTGCTCTTTATTCTTTTTTTTCGAATATTCGCTATATTGCTATATATTCTTCTTTTAGAATATAGCGAATATTAGAAAAAAATCGAATATATAGCAATTTAGCTAATATAGTGCTATAATCTTCTTTGTCTCATAGTAGAAAAATTCGCAATGAAAAATTCGAATCCGAAAATTCGAATTATGAAAATTCGCATATTACACAATCATTACCTTGCCGATTTTTCAAAAAAAAAACGTGAATTTTCGAATATTCGACGAATATTCTACAAAATATTCGCGAAATATCGCAAATTCGAATATGACCCCTGCCGCTCATCACTAGTGAGTGGATGTGGACGCACACACACACCCAAAATGCTACATAGTTCTGATATTTAATGTTTAAGTATATGCTTATTTTACATTTATATGTATATTTACATATTCAAAACCAATTTCACTAATATATCGGCATGTCAACCCCTTTTATTATCTAGAATATAGGTTGGTTGTGCACACCTCATACGGAATATGTATTCACAGAGGCTTCCTTATATACGTATTAAATATTTATTATACATATAAAACAATGTGTTAAAATATTATATGAAATCACTGATATTCCAGATATTCGTCAAAAAAAGGTCTTAATATATAGTGACCGTCGTGGGATAAGACTTTAATATGGTTCGATCCCTGGGATGATTGTCTCTTAATAGAACCTAATATTTTGCCAGTGAACTAATAGTATATATAAAAATAAAATAAATTATATAAATTAATCTGTCACAACTGATCCAAGATAACACCACAATATGATATGTGCAAAATATGTGAACCTGCAAAAGGAAAATAGTTATAAGACCATCCACAATGGGACCTCCTGGATTTAGTATGTAGAATAAAAATGAATTGTCAAAAGGTGCAAAACTTTCATCAGTGGACACAATTATAAATAATATATAACCACAATGGGGTGAAAACCGCAACAATATTACTATAAGCGCGTTGCGTTATGTTTCATCCAGCAGGTCCGCGATCCTATCCCACTACGGTCACAATATATTAAGACCTTTTTTTTATTACGAATATCTATAATATTTTAACACATTGTTTGTTTTATATGTATAATAAATATTTAATACGTATATAAGGATACATATTCCGTATGAGGTGTGCACAACCAAGCTATATTCTATATTTATTCTTTGCCTCATAGACGGGGTGTGTCTATATTGTTTGAAGCACCCGCTCCATATAGAGCAACGAGGCGAGCCGTCACATCCTAATACAATTTGCTCCCTTTTATTATCTATTAATACCGTAATTTAAATCCATAACTAAGAAACCAATGAAACTGATGTATGAGAATTGATGTAAAAGTTATGTTTATTAATATATATATATATTCTACACATGAATGAAAATAACTATAACTTTAAAATATATTTAAAAAAATATATAAAAATTATTGTTGGAAAAAGAAATTATAATCGCTGTGCTCAGATATCACGGTGTCTTACCCAGTAACTAACCCCTTAAATACCGGGCACAGAGAAATCTATTATAGTGAATGGGATTCTGATGCTATACCTGCTAAGCCGTGCCTCGTGCGCAGCTTTCCAGCGGCCAGAATGTCATAGTAACTGATTGGAGCCCCGCAATTTCACTGCAAGGACTCCGATCGGAAGGCTGCATCCCTCTGCCTAACCTCACAGATGCTACAATCGATATTGAAAGCAATCGCCGGTCATTATATTATACAGCCAGCACCTCCCGCGTATGGAGCGTGCCCAGAGCGGCAGCCCTCTTCATACATTCTCAGCCACCGTGACGTACAGGTACGCCACGGTGGCTGAAGGGGTTAAAACGCAAGAAAAACTGTATAAATGTGGTATTGCTGTAATCATACTGACCCAGAGAATGATGGTAACTGCTCAGTTTTGCCGCATTGGCAATACCGTAACTAAACCCATAAAACGGGCTGATTGATTAAACAGTCTGTATTTGAGCATACTGTAATGGATAGAGAAGCGCACGTACCCAAACAACTCTCATCATCTTCACCTCCTGTTTGCAGCACATAGGTCACGTGACCCACGTCCTCCTTACCATAGCCGTTCACACAACGCTGCTTTCATTTTCTAACCTGACTTAAAAGCGATTGCTGTAATGTGATTGGTTGCTCTGTAAATCTTCTCCATTACGGTCCTCTTGCGTCGGCTTCTTCACTGACCCCCAGAACCTCTTCTCACTGTCTCCACAGATTCATGCCTGTAACCCGAATGAAGTCATTTTCGGTCTCAACGACGGCTATTATGGCGCCTCTTTCGAAAGTAAGGTAAGTACCTCTCGGGACGCACCTCACTCACTGCATATCCAGACAACCCTCCACAGCCTCCATATAATGAGGTATGTGTGTGTGGACACTGATGTGGATTGTAAAATAGATCCAGAGCAAAGAAGTGTTGTCATGAGGACTCTGGAGCAGAGAGCACTGAACTGCTTAAGGTCTGCAGGTGATCCTGGTCCTTAAGGGGGTTGTAGCATGAAAAGTATTTCTATGCTGTGAATGGGACACTTCAAATGAAGCACCAAAAATTCCGTGCTGATATTGTATGTACATTTTCCTCTCTGGTAGCGCCCCCTGCTGTTTATCCTTCAGGTCCACCTCCTCCTGCAGTCAGTGGTGGACGCACATGCTCGGTAGCTCCCCTGCTCTCTTCCTCCTCTTAGTGATGGCATAGCGATCTCACAGGGAAGCAGCCCAGACACCTTCCACCTTCGGAGGTCACACTACATTTTTTCCGGCAGAGTAAGGCCTCTTTCACACGAATAATATGGATTAGGTCGGATGCGTTCAGGGTGCATTCAGTGAAACTCGCAAGCAAGTTCAGTCAGTTTCATCTGCGATTGCGTTCAGTTTTTTTCCGCGCGGGTGCAATGCGTTTTGATGCGTTTTTCACACGCGTGATAAAAAAACTGAAGGTTTACAAACAACATCTCCTAGCAACCATCAGTGAAAAACGCATTGCATCCGTACTTTCACTGAAGCCCCATTCACTTCTATGGGGCCAGGACTGCGTGAAAAACGCTGAAAATAGAACATACTGTGTTTTTCACGCAACACAGGGTCTGTGTACAGAACGCTCATGTACACAGACCCATAGAAATGAATGGGTCTGGATTCAGTGCGGGTGCTATGCGTTCACATTGTAGGGTTATATAAAGGCCAAATGCTTTATAAATAAAAAAAAAACAACTAATGGATCAAAATAAAAATTATTCAAATGATATTGATCCGTGAGATGGACATATAAACATCTCCAAGAGTTCGATCAAGAACCTAATTATTTTGTGAAATCAGTAAATAACAGGGTACAATCATCTATGCAAAATATAAATGATTTATTATACAATAAGGGTACTTTCACACTTGCGGCAGAAGAATCCAATGGATCCGGCATTTTTTTTCTTTTTTGCAGACCGGAATGCCGGATCCGGCATTCCGATATTTTGAATGCTGGATCTGGCACTAATACATTCCTATGTAAAAAAATAAATAAAAAATGCCGGATCCGCCATTCGGGCAAGCGTTCCATTTGTTTGGGCCGGAGATAAAACAGTAGCATGTTGCGGTTTTATCTCCTTCCTGATCAGTCAAAAAGACTGAACTGAAGACATCCTGATGCATCCTGAACGGATCGCTCTCAATTCAGAATGCATGGGGATAAAACTGATCAGTTCTTTTCTGGTATAGAGCCCCTAGGACGGAACACTATGCCGAAAAAGAAAAACGTTAGTGTGAAAGTACTCTAATTTAAAATACTATCAAAAATTAATCAATGTAAATTTCAATAATATACAATGATATGTAATACCCAGAATTCGCCACTAGATGGTGCCAACAAAACATTACTCAACCAACACGAGAATATTATGCAATACTGCTTTCAATTAGGAGAGATATATCAATCAACTGAATATTCACAGAAATTCAATAAAGAAAATGACAGATACGAACCCTTGCCCTGCCAACTCTTATGCCCAATCTTGGATAATGGTAGTATTGCAATAAAACGTATACATTATCAGCTTGATATCAAACTAGGGAATATAAAGATTCCCAACAAAGAGTTTCTCCAATATTATCTCCTTGATTCAGTTATATGCATCGTAACTGAATCAGAGATGATATTGATGCAGCAACTAACGTTACACGTCCACAAATAAGTGGGTATCTGGCTAAGTATCAAGCCAATTCATTTCGATCAATACTACATATAAATAAAAGTATACATTACCTAAGGCCTAGTTCACACACTTGTTTTTTTTGCGAGTGTAGTTTTGTGTTCCGTATACGGAACCATTAATTTTAATGGTTCCGCATTAAAAACGGAATGTGTTCCGTAAGTATTCCGTTTCCGTATTTCCGTTTTTGTTCCGTGGCTCTATTCAAGTCAATGGGTCTGCAAAAAAAGGAACAGATACGGAAATGCATCCGTATGTCTTCGGTATCCGTTCCGTTTTTGCGAAACCATCTATTGAAAATGTTATGCCCAGCCTGATTTTTTTTCTATGTAATTACTGTATACTGTATATGCCATACTGAAAAACGGAACGGAAACACAACGGAACTCAAAAACGGAACAACGGATCCGTGAAAAACGGACTGGAAAAAACTATAAAAGCCATACGTTCGTGTGAACTAGGCCTAAGGATGTAGGAAATGGGTAGAGTCTAGGGGAAGTCATCTCTCCAAAGATTTTTTCTGATAATCCCAAAATCTTTCTCCAGAGATCTCCCTATGTTTCTTTGTTTTTTCTTTTTGTGTGTCCCCCCTCTTTTTGGTATCTGGTTTCTTAACCAACACTTCAGATGAGCACACCTTCCTAGTTTGGAACTTTCCAATCATTGTTGAATAGGCGTGTACATTGATAAGAAATGTGACATCATAACACTACCCAGAATGCACTTTTGCTACTGGTGTAGTATTACCTGCTCATACCTAGGTGGCACTGTTGTATAAGCTATAAGCATCATACCATTAAGAGTTAACTCATACATGCCTGACATTTTCAATACTACACACCTCTGACATCTGGAGGCCTTGTCTCAGAGCTGAGGGACAAACTTCCCTGCTTCTGAAATTAATGACCTATCCTCAGGTCATTATTATCCATAATGTGTGCTAAATAAACCATGCTTTTGTCACCTTACAACACTAAAAGTACAACACCAAGCGATCAAAAAGGCGTATGCCCGCAAAAATAGTACCAATCTAACCGGCACCTCATCCCGCAAAAAATGAGCCCCTACCTGAGACAATCGCCCAAAAAATAAAAAAAAACTATGGCTCAGAATATGCAGACACTAAAACAAAGTTTTTTTATTTTATTAAATGCTGTTATTGTGTAAAACTTAAGTAAATTAAAAAAAAGTATACATATTAGGTATTGCCGCATCCGTAAGAACCTGCTTTATAATATCACATGACCTAATCCCTAAGGTGAACACTGTAAAAAAAAAAAAAAAAAAAACTGGTGTAAAAAAAGCAATTTTTTTGTCTCCTTACATCACAAAAAGTGTAATAGCAAGCGATCAAAAAGTCATATGCACCCCAAAATAAGGCCAATCAAACTGTCATCTCTTTCCGCAAAAATAGTACCCTACCTAAGATACAGTAATCGCCCAAAAACTGAAAAAACTATGGCTCTCAAACTATGGAGACACTAAAACATGATTTTTTTTGTTTCAAAAATGAAATCATTGTGTAAAACTTACCTAATATGTCTACTTTTTATTTATGTATCGCCGTGTCCGTAATAACCTGCTCTATAAAAATATCACATGACCTAACCCCTCAGGTGAATACCATTTAAGGTGTGAAAAAAGCCTTTTTTTTTTTTGTCACCTTACATCACAATAAGTCATATGCACTCTGTAATAGTACCAATAAAACCGTCATCTCATCCCGAAAAAAATGAGTCCCTACACAAGACAGTCGCCCCGAATGTGGAGACACTAAAAAATCATTTTTTTTTTCAAAAATCTTTGTTATGTAAAACTGAAACAAACAATAAAAAAAGGAAGTAGACATATGGGGAATGTAAAATAATAACTATTTTTGGAGGTATTACTATCTATTATAAAAGTAGAGAAATTGAAATTTGGAAATTTGCTAATTTTGCAAAATTTTAGGTAAATTTAGATTTTTTTTTATAAATAAAAAAAAAATATTTTTTTTTACTTCATTTTACCATTGTCAATGAAGTAGAATATGTGACGAGAAAACTATCTCAGAATCGCCTGGATAAGTAAAAGCGTTTTAAAGTTATAACCACATAAAGTGACACTGGTCAGATCTGCAAAAAATGGCCTGGTCCTTAAGGTGGAAAAATGGCAGGGTCCTGAAGGGGTTAATGTCAATGACCATCAATTTCAGGGGCCTGAATAACCCCATTAATGCATTGCATCCCCTGTTTCTCATGTTGCCTGGTTCCATCGCCACCTTGCTGTTGGCAGCTGCGGTCCCTGCCGATGCCCACATCTGGCCACTAGGCAACTGAACAGCTTTTTTTTTTTTTTTTCAGCTGCATGGCATGGTCTGGTTGGTGAGAGAACCACTACCTGATTTAAAGGGGTTGTCACATTACAAGAACCTTTCCGCAGGATGAGGGTTAAGTGTCTCATTGGCGGGGGTCCGATCACTGGGGCCCTTGCTGATCGCTAGAACATGTGTCCTCCCTATTGAATGGCGCGACAGACAGGCAAACGCGCTACCGATCCCTTCTACTCTATGACTTGTCCATTAGAGTTGAATTGATTGGCAGCACACATGCGATTCTGCAGTTTCATTCAAATAGGGCAACATGGGCCCCTGTTCTAGGGATCGGTAGGGGCCCAAGTAATCGGACATCTGCCAATCAGACACTTATCCATCTTGTCCTTCGTCCTGTCGCATCCTGACTGCTCTCATGGTGACAACCAGTGTCGGACTGGGGTACCTAGGGCCCACCAGTAAAATTTATTTTGGGGGCCCACTGTACGGATACATTCAAACATAATAAATAATCTAATACATTTTTATATGAACATAGCCTGGTGGAGGTGCTGTACATTGAGTATATGTATATAGTGCAGTAAGTCTAATGTGTTATGTGCCACTTGTGCAGGGAGTGGAAGACTAGGGGCCCACTTTGCACAGGGGCCCACCGGGGGATTTCCCTGTACCCCTGTGGGCCAGTCCGAGCCTGGTGACAACCCTTTGTTACTGACCACACTGCTACTGCTTCACCACTACTGTATCTCTTGTGGGGGTCAAAACCCGGGAATCTGCATTCCTGTACTTCCTTGTGTGGAAGACCAGGGGATCCCATCGACTCCACACCCCAGTCTATCCAGAGCCAAACAAAATAAATTGTAGATAATCCACATATTATTATTTATTATACACACTTATATAGCGCTACTATATTCCGCAGCGCTTTACAGACATTATCATCCAACTGTCCCCAATGGGGCTCACAATCTAAGGTCCCTATCTGAAATAAACACGTGTGATGCTTCACGTGTCCACCAGGTGGTGCTGTGCTCTGCTGACCGCTCAGCAGCATGCATGCTGCTTGTATACATTACTATAGCCGGCGTCCCCTCCACGCTGTCAGCGCCTCGGCCGCCCGGAGATGTCCTTCAGGCGGTGAGCTGACCTCTCCTGAGCAAACATTTACACTGAAGTCTAATCCTCTACTGTTTTCTCAAGAGCGCCCCCTCCAGACCGTCACTCCGGCTGATGCATATTACACTTAGACCAGCACTTGATGCGTATGACAGGAAAAATCCCTGCCTCTCCAGAGCGCTCAGCCACACGTCTAGGAATGCGGCTGCGACCTTATCGCTTCCTGGGAAATAAATAGGGGGCACTTAATGCGCTAATTGGTGTTACTAAAATCTCATCCTAAGACCTCGCACTAGTGCTGCAATACCACAAACCACCTGTGCACAGGGGTGGTGCTGTTTTTGGATTAATGGAGCTATCTTTTTCTAGTCATGGACAATGTAACAGAGACCATTTCCTAATATGTTTATACACAGCAGCCAATCAGAGCTGCACTGTAGAGCATGGGGGAGGGCCATGAAAGCATCCAGAGCATCTAATGACACATGCAGAAGACTTCAGACTGCCACAGGCTCTAATAGACAGTACAGCAAAGCTGATGTCACTTAATGGAGTAAAACTGCAGTGTAAAGCATGATCGGTGCACACGGGATTCATGCTTCTGCTTCATTCAAGCAGAGCCCTGTGTTCTTCATGAGGAAGCCCCTTTAAAGGGTTGCTCGTTGGGGCTGAGCGCTGTGGTTCCAGCGACTGGCCGAGGGTCACACGGGTTGTATAGAACCGCCATGTCTTCATATGAGTGATGCAGCTCCATCTTTTGCAGGCTTCACCGGGCCCAATGTGCCATCAAGCAGACCCAAGTGACTGTTCAGAAAATCGGTAAGGAGATCGAGGAGAAATTGCGCTTATCTTCATCGAGCAACAAGCTGGTAAGAATCGCTGTATCGGCGCTCCGGCCGGCGGCTGAAGGTCCTCCTTGAGACCGACAGAAATTTAGGTTTTCAGCCAGTTTTTGGCTTTAATGTTTTTGGATCTTTTTGTTAGATCTCTCTATGGTAATAGTGAAGGATAATTGTAGAAATTGTTTATTTATAAATAAATTATTTTTCACCTTTTCTTGAGAAATCCCTCAAGTTTATGTAAGGTCTCAATATTTCCAGTGATGACCCTTCTTTTCCATCTGCAGTTCGCCCTGCCATGCTGGATGTCAGCTTCTGGGCCAAATCCTGACTGATGACAGCCTCTTCATGTCTAGTCAGTGCTCGAAGTTTATCACAATTTCTTTGGTTCTGTTTTTCCACCCGAGGATTGATCACAGGAACACAATGGGAATTAGAACTGGGGGCCATCATGCTGAAAAAAAGCATTGGTCATCACCCGATTGCTCCTGGATGGTTGGGAGAGAGTGATGTCCCATACAGTCTTAAAGGGGTTGTCCGGGTTCAGAGCTGAACCTGGACATATCCCCTTCACCCAGGCAGCCCCTAGACGTCACCGGCTCTGATGGGCAGGATTTAGTGCTGCCCTAGCCTGTTTTACGTCACCAGGAACACTGCTAGGTGGAAGCCTCCGGCTAGCATTCCCATGGTGAGACCCGGTACGTCACCAAATCTGCTGAAAAGCCCTTGCCCTGCGTGATTCAGTGCAGGGCAAGGGAGAGCATTGGAGCATGACATGCTCCACTCAGAAGGGATGACCGGATGACTAAGGAGATATGTTCGGGTTCAGCTCTGAACCCGGACAACCCGTCTAAAGGGTCTTAATAAGAGAAAATAACTCTCCCCTCCCCCCCACGTCATCTGCAGTCCAGTCCCTGTACTTCTTGCAGAATGTCAATCTGTCCTGAATGTTTTTCCTGGACAGAAGTGGCTTCTTTGCTGCCCTTCTTGACACCAGGCCATTCACCAGAAGCCCTCACACCTGTCTGCTGCCATTCTGGAGCTGCACTGATGGTGACCCGATCCTGTAGCGCAGGGATGGCCAACTTGCGGCTCTCCAGCTGTTGCAAAACTACAACTCCCAGCATGCCCAGTCTGCCTACAGCTGTCAGCCTACAGCAGGGCTTGGTGGGAGTTGTAGTTTTGCAACAGCTGGAGAGCCGCAGGTTGGCCAGCCCTGCTGTAGTGGAATCCTCTTTAGGAGGCAGTCCTGGCACTTGCTGGAGTTTTTGGGGCATCCCGAAGCCTTCTTTACAGAAATTGAATCTCTCTCCTTGACCTTCTTGATAATCCGATAAAAGGTTGATGTAGGTGCAGTCTTACAATCACCAGTTCCCTTGTCCGGTGATGCAAAGCAATGATAACTGCACGTGTTTCCTTGGAGGTAACCATGGTTAATAGAAGAAGACAGTGTTTTCAACCTCCCCCTTCCCTGATATTGGCTGCCTTGTTCTTGTCCTTAACATTTTCTCCTGATCTAATGAGAAGATCACTGGCGTCATGTCAGCAGGGCTGAAATGCAGTGTAAATTGGGGTTTTTGTGATTTAAGTTCATTTTCATGGAAAGAAAAATAACTTTGCAACCAATTACAATTCTTCTGATCACTCTTCATAACAATCTAGAGTTAATACACATTGCCACCATAAAAACTGAAGAGGCAAACTTCCGTCTGGGTACTTATTCAAACAAAATAAAACTTAAAGGGGTTGTCCGGGATTTTGATATTCATGGTCTAACCTCAGGATAGATCATCAATATCTGGTGGGGGTCGGACTCCCGGCACCTCCGCAGATCAGCTGTTTGAGTGCTGTGGGCTCTCTAAGCCAGTGATGGCTCACTTATCTGTCACAAGGTCTAGGTGCAGCTCAGTCCCATTCAGATGAATGGGCTGCAATACCAAGCACGGCCACTGATTAGCTTGAGTATCGGAAGTTGGACCCCCGCCAATCAGATATTGATGACCTTTCCTGAAGATAGAACCTCAAAACTCCTTTAAAAGTGTGGCCGCATTTGAGTAGGGATTGTACCCTGTGCCTGTAGCACCCTAACAGACACCAGTAAACGTAACAATCCTCAGAAATAAACCTAAAATGGTTATCCATTTTTTAACTTTGGCGCATCTTTGAGTAATTTCTTAATAAAGAGATTAGGGCTTTATTTTGCAAATACAAATCCCCTGCAAAGACCTGAAGAGTAACATTTCACTACCACTAGGGGGAGCTGATTATGGAGTTCTGTGTATAATCTGTATTCGGTGAGTCCTTTAGTTCCCTCTAGTGGTGGCCTCAAACACCTGAAGTCAGAAGAACCCACTAAAGGGGTTTTCCGGCACTTAAAAATTGAAGGTCTATCCACAGGAAAGGAATATCTAATTGGCGGGGATCTGACTCCTGGCAATCCCTGTGATCTGCTACTGGAAGGTGCTGCAGTCTCTTGTCTGGACTCCTGTGATGTCACACCCATCGGTCACATGACCATTGTACAGCTCAGTGCTGCAGTACCAAGCACAGCCGCTGTACTGTGCATGGTGCTATGCTTGGTATGCAGTGAGGAGGCCTCTTCAAACATCTGATCAGTGGGGTCCAGGATTTAGACCCCCACCAGTCCAATATTGATGACCTATTCTGAGGAGAAGTCAGATTACCATGAGACATTACTCCACGTGCTGACCCCGGTTGTCTAATGGTTTTTATGCAGAAAAAGAAGAGCGAGTGTTTACGACTGAAAATCCTGGTGCTTCAGGACGAGCTGGAGAGACAGAAGAAGGCTTTGGGTCGGGAGGTGGAGCAACTCCATAAGGAACGAAACGCCCTGAATGCTAAACGTAAGGAAAACTGAAATGTGTCATGTGTCTTTCAAAACGTAATTCAGCAAAAAATGGTCTTTCAACATCTCTGAAGATCTGATCTGCTGGATCCGTGACTTCAGACCACCACAATGTTCTCGATTCTGGGCACTTTGAAAGCCCAGGAACATAAAGCCTAAAAAAAATGATTTGTAGAAATGAATGGAGGGCGGCTGTGCATGCGCGTTGCGCTGTCCGCTTTGTGGGCTCCGTTCTAGAGCTGGGTGCATGGCCTAGAAGTCCCTGCAGCTGACAGACATAGGCGGCATACCCGAGCGATATGCCACCGATGCTTGAGATGCCACAACCCCTTTAACCCTTTCCTGACGTGACATAATAGTACCTCACATGTCGGGTCTTTAAAGATGGTGCTTGCTCCGCAGCAGACACCCAGGGCTATTGTCTGCGATTGGCATCTTCACAGATGCCTTGGTCAGAAGCTAAGCTATGTGTTTCCAGGCCTGGAACGGCTCCTCCACGTGGTGATCAGGGATGCCGTGCATTGTCTGTGAAAGGCCGGAGCATGCTGAGGCTCCTATGCCTTTTACAGGTACAGTGGATATAAAAAGTCTGCACACCCCTGTTAAAATGTCAGTTTTCTGTGATATGAAAAATGAGACAAAGATAAATTATTTCAGAACTTTTTTTTTTTTTCTTCCCTTCACCTAAAAGATTTCATTTTGTTTTTCAATTGAGTTGTACAGTTTATAGGTCACATTAAAGGTGGAAAAAGTTCTGAAATGATTTATCTTTGTCTCATTTTATTACATCACAGAAACCTGACATTTTAACAGGGGTGTGTAGACTTTTTATATCACTGTATGTACTGCAGAGGACAGTATACTGTGTATTCCAATGTAGGCCTTCAGGTGGCAGCACTGGATTGGAATATACCAATCTTTGTATATTGTAATGGATAAAATGCCATTGCTTTATACAAATTGCAATCTAATGACAGCATGTTAGTCACCTAGGGCAGTGTTTCCCAACCAGCGTGCCTCCAGCTGTTGCAAAACTACAACTCCCAGCATGCCCGGACATGCCTTTGGCTGTGTGGGCATGCTGGAAGTTGCAGTTTTGCAACAGCTGGAGGCACACTGGTTGGGAAACACTGACCTAGGGTGATCAAAAAAAAAAGTTTAAAAAGTTTTTAAAAATATAAAAGTTCAAATGGGGCCCCCCCCCCCCCCCACCTTTCCCCAAACTGAAAATAAACAATAAAAAAGTCATAGGCATCAATGTGTCTGAAAATGTCGATTTAATATAAAAATATTTGATCTGTACAGCGTAATTTCCAAATGGCCAATTTGCCATTGTTTCATCATTTCGCCTCTCCAAAAAATGTAATAAAAAAATTACCAAAAAGTCATGCATACCTCAAAATGAAAAAAAAACGGAGACTGAAGGGAACAGGTCAGTTTTATATCGTAGTGAACGCCATAAAAACAAAACCCATAAAACTATGGCAGAATTGTGCTTTTTCCCCAATTCCACCTGCTTTCTCATGCACACAAACGTATTTTGTTTCTGTGTCCATTTCTTTTTATTTTTATTTTTTTATTTTTTTTGCAGACTGTATGTGGAACCATTTATTTCAATGGGTCCGCAAAAAAAACTGAAGATACTCTGTGTGCATTCCGTTTCTGTATGTCCTATTTCCGGTCCGCCAAAAAATTGATGTCCTATTATTGTCCGCATTACGGACAAGGATAGTACTGTTCTATTAGGGGCCAGCTGTTCAGTTCCGCAAAATGCGGAATGCACATGGATGTGATCCGTATTTTTGGCAGATCAGTTTTTTGCGGACCGCAAAATACGTATGGTCCTGTGCATGAGGCTTTAAATGGAGTCATTTGAAAGTACAAACAACAAGCCCTCTTACTGCTATGTGAACTGAAAAATAATGGCAGGGAGTAAAAAAAAACACAAAAATGAAAAAGGGGTTAACCGAGGCTTGTAACTGATCCTGTAGCGCGATATTTCAGCGCAGTTTTCCCTGGATTCGTAGGGACTTCCAGAAGAGCACATATCAGAAGCCTTCTGCAGAGCGGCTCAAGACTTCTTATTTTATTTTTTCTCTTTTTATGAATTGAAGAAAAAAAATCTTCTCCGTTAACTATAAGCCCCCTCCCCCCACCTCGACGCACAGAGGGACCAAAAAAAAAGACAAAACCCGGACACCTCGTAACCTCATCCTGTGTTTTTCTTGCAGGTAATAAATTTAACTCTCAGCGGGAGAAGCTGCAGAAGAGAAGCGAGTCCCTCGAGTTAAGAAAGGCGTGTACGGCGAAGAGGTGATTGCCGTCAGATTCCATCTTTATATCCGCTACGTCTGCGCTTCTGGAAGTGTGACGTGGCGTCTACACGCTTATCTGGTTATGGCCAATCAGAGTCTTCTGTGGTGACATCAGTCATAGGCCGTGCCTGCACACGTCACCGCTGTGGTCGTTGGCCAGCAGCAGTGACATGCATGTGGACGACACATCCCATTTCTGCCTTAGTGGGGACTGCAGGAAAGGCGTTGGAGCCGGAGGGTGGTGACAGGTGAGGGCAGTTATTTAAAGAAGTATTCCCATTGTGTAAAGTGAAGACCTATAGGTCGGGTGCGCCATTACTTCATGATCACTGCGGTCTGACCTCTGGGACCGCCACAGACTTTATTATTTTCAAAACTGCAGAACCTTGGGACCTTATGAGAAAAGCAGAAACTGTCTAATATTGCTCAGGAACCCGTTGTCACCCACAGGGGATGTGGTTGATGGCCCTGCAGCAACGATGAGGGTCAGACAAAGTGCCGATCACCACTTTTTAACCCTGTAGATGCTGCAATTAATATGGATTGCAGCATCTCTAGGGAATCAAGCAATTGGATGGCATCTTCTTTTGTTGATGTGACCACCAGGGCCTGTGGTTTGTAGATGGACTGTCCAAGGCATCACAGGGGCCCCAGAGCGGTCCGGTGACGGGCTGCTGAGGCAGTTTAACAGTTTTTATTAAACAGAAGTAATAAATCATAAAAAATGTAGACATTTCTTATAAATGTTCATTCTGTTTCTGAGCTGGTTATATTGTGTGTCTGCAGAATATTAGATTTTTAGATTAGGGGTAGAACTTGTTTTCCTTAGGCTACATTCACACGATGGGGAGAATAATGTCCATGAAGTGCCCCCCAAGTATTAAGAATGGCTCCCTTTGTGCACCTAGTATTAAGAATTGCCCCCCTTTGTGCCACCCATTATAAATAATTTCCCCCTTGTTTTGCCATTGACTACAGTCTATTGGCCCCCGTTATCTGCCGTTGGGGCCTGGGGAGAGGCTGACTGGTGGTCACTTCCTTGAGATGAGGGTTTGTATACTTCGTTGCACCTCCCTATAGCACCCCCGCAGGGGAAACAAAGCATTACATAGTTTACACTGAAGTAAGGCCTCTTTCACACGACCATATGGCTTTTTCAGTGTTTTGCGGTCCGTTTTTCGCGGATCAGTTGTTCTGTTTTTTGTTTCCGTTGTGTTTCTGTTTTTGTTCCTTTTTTCCGTTCCGTTTTTCCATATGGCATACAGTGAGGAACAGAAGTATTTGAACACCTGATAAAATCAGTGTTAATATTTGGTACAGAAGCCTTTGTTTGCAATTACAGAGGTCAAACGTTTCCTGTAGTTATTGACCAGGTTTGCACACACTGCAGCAGGGATTTTGGCCGACTCCTCCACACAGATCTCCTCTAGATCTGTCAGGTTTCGGGGCTGTCGCTGAGCAACACGGAGTTTGATCTACCTCCAAAGATGTTCTATTGGATTTAGGTCTGGAGACTGGCTAGGCCACTCCAGAACCTTGATATGCTTCTTACGAAGCCAGTCCTTGGTTATCCTGGCTGTGTGCTTCGGGTCGTTGTCATGTTGGAAGACCCAGCCACGACCCATCTTCAATGCTCTGACTGAGGGAAGGAGGTTGTTGCTCAAAATCTCACAATAAATGGCCCCATTCATCCTCCCCTTAATACAGTGCAGTCGTCCTGTCCCCTTCGCAGAAAAGCACC
The DNA here is from genome assembly GCF_014858855.1 of Bufo gargarizans. Taxonomy (NCBI): domain Eukaryota; kingdom Metazoa; phylum Chordata; class Amphibia; order Anura; family Bufonidae; genus Bufo; species Bufo gargarizans. The sequence goes on from NW_025334286.1 coordinate 337,637, forward strand.
CCCAAAGTATGATGTTACCCCCCCATGCTTCACAGTAGGGATGGTGTTCTTGGGATGCAACTCATCCTTCTTTTTCCTCCAAACACGACGAGTGAAGTTTAGAACAAAAAGTTCTACTTTGGTCTCATCTGACCACATGACTTTCTCCCAAGCCTCCTCTGGATCATCCAGATGGTTATTGGCAAACTTCAGACGGGCCTGGACATGTGATGACTTGAGCAGGGGAACCTTCCGTGCAATGCATGATTTGAAACCATGACGGCGTATTGTTCTACCGACAGTGACCTTTGAAACTGTGGTCCCAGCTCTCTTCATGTCATTGACCAGCTCCTCCCTTGTAGTTCTGGGCTGATTATTCACCTTTCTTATCATTAGTGATACCCCATGAGATGAGATCTTGCATGGAGCCCCAGTCCAAGGGAGACTGACAGTCGTCTTTAGCCTCTTCCATTTTCTAACAATTCCAACAGTTGATCTATTTTCACCAAGCTCTTTCCAGCCTTGTGGAGGTCCACAATTTTGTCTCTGGTGTCTTTTGACAGCTCTTTGGTCTTGCCCATGGTAGTAGTTGGCTTCTGACTGACTGTGGGGTGGACAGGGGTCTTTGAAGAGCTCAGACAGGTGCTACTAAGTTAGATTAATTAGTGGAGTAGAGGTGGACTTTTTAAAGACACATTAACAGGTCTTTGAGAGCCAGAATTCTTGCTGTTTCTCAGGTGTTCAAATACTTGTGTTCAGCAGAGCAAGGCAAATACATTCTTTAAAAAAAAACATACAATGTGATTTCCTGATTTTTATATAAATTATTATTAGTTTTTTTTATTCTGTCTGTGAGTGGGAATGCACCTACAATGTGAATTTCAGACCCCTCCATGATTTCTAAGTGGGAGAACTTGCAAAATCGCAGGGTGTTCAAATACTTCTGTTCCTCACTGTATACAGTAATTACATAGAAAAATTTAGGATGGGCATAAAATTTTCAATATATGGTTCCGCAAAAACGGAACGAATACGGAAGACCTACGGATGCATTTCCGTATGTGTACTGTTTTTTTTGTGGACCCATTGACTTGAATGGAGCCACGAAACGTGATTTGCGGGCAATAATAGGACATGTTCTATCTTTCAACGGAACGGAAATACGGAAACGAAATGCATATGGTGTACATTTTTTTTTTTTTTGCGGAACCATTGAAATGAATGGTTCCGTATACAGAACACAAAAAACTGCCCGTACAGGATAAGTAATGTATGTACACAGTGACTCCACCAGCAGAATAGTGAGTGCAGCTCTGGAGTATAATACAGGATGTAACTCAGGATCAGTACAGGATAAGTAATGTATGTACACAGTGACTGCACCAGCAGAATAGTGAGTGCAGCTCTGGAGTATAATACAGGATGTAACTCAGGATCAGTACAGGATAAGTAATGTAATGTATGTACACAGTGACTCCACCAGCAGAATAGTGAGTGCAGCTCTGGAGTATAATACAGGATGTAACTCAGGATCAGTACAGGATAAGTAATGTAATGTATGTACACAGTGACTGCACCAGCAGAATAGTGAGGGCAGCTCTGGAGTATAATACAGGATGTAACTCAGGATCAGTACAGGATAAGTAATGTAATGTATGTAGACAGTGACTACACCAGCAGAATAGTGAGTGCAGCTCTGGAGTATAATACAGGATGTAACTCAGGATCAGTACAGGATAAGTAATGTATGTACACAGTGACTCCACCAGCAGAATAGTGAGTGCAGCTCTGGGGTATAATACAGGATGTAACTCAGGATCAGTACAGGATAAGTAATGTAATGTATGTACACAGTGACTGCACCAGCAGAATAGTGAGTGCAGCTCTGGAGTATAATACAGGATGTAACTCAGGATCAGTACAGGATAAGTAATGTATGTACACAGTGACTCCACCAGCAGAATAGTGAGTGCCGCTCTGGAGTATAATACAGGATGTAACTCAGGATCAATACAGGATAAGTAATGTAATGTAATGTACACAGTGACTGCACCAGCAGAATAGTGAGTGCAGCTCTGGGGTATAATACAGGATGTAACTCAGGATCAGTACAGGATAAGTAATGTAATGTATGTACACAGTGACTGCACCAGCAGAATAGTGAGTGCAGCTCTGGAGTATAATACAGGATGTAACTGACTAGAATGTGAACAGTGCAGTAATTTTCAGATACGGACTGATTTTAATGCAAAATATTACTTTTGTATTGTCAGACTTGTCACATTTTGGGTATAAATGATTGTTTTGCAGCTAAAGATGACGGCAGCGTGGCTGTGGCGCTGGGCTACACGGCTCATCTGGTATCTATGATTTCCTTCTTCCTACAAGCACCACTGCGATATCCCATTCTCCATAAGGGCTCCAGATCTGCAATCAAAGACAATATCAACGACAAACTGACGGAGAAGGAGCGAGAGTGAGTGACTTATAACGGACACGGGTGTCGGTTATGGGAGGTGGAATTTCAGCACAATTCAGAATTTTAAAGGGGTATTCCAGTTTGAACAAACTTAGCCATTTATATAATATTTCAAAAAGAGGTAAAGATAGTAGGGCACACCACCTACCTCTTTTTGAAATATTTTTTAAAGGATTGGGTGAATCCTTTTTGTAGGTGCACCCTTTCATTGCCTGAGCAGTAGGTGAGCCCTCTCCAAGTACTTGAATTAACTCTACATTTATATAATATACTTTCCTTTTCAATTGTTCACAGCTTTTAGAATTTCTGCAGGCATTTTTTGAATGAAAATCTTAATTTTTCACTTCTAGTAGATGCAATCCATCCAGGTGCACGTTTCCTCTAAAGCTAAATCTTGCAAGAAGGCGATCATCACCTGTAGGACCTCACCACCTCTACTGTGTGCAGCCATTCTTCATAGAAAGTATGGGAGTGTTGCATACAGCTGTTTCCCCGCTCGTTTCTTTGGGACCCTTCATTCACACTCATAGTGCATGTACTGATGTCACAAAAACCTCCCCCCTCCCCCGCCTCTACCTTTACAACCTGTAAAAGTAGACTTATTACGTCTATGTGCTGTAATAAAGGTGGTCTCCTCTAGAGAACAAACAGACGTGGCCCAAGGCCATCCATGTATTACACGGTCATCTGAATGGCCGCCATGTAGTACCACATTTGCCCTGTAGAGGTCACTGGTGGAAATAAGCAGCAGGAGTACAATATTCACAGAATATAAAATCTGAGGATGATGATGGACGCACACAGCGTAGTGAATGGTAAGACCGCGACACAATGGCGGCTCTTTATTCCACGTGCTCTGTTCTTCAGTATAATATAAGGTTTTACAGACCTGGTAATTTTTTTTCATTGGAATTTTTTGATATTCAGCCATTTAAGCCGTCACTTCAATTTGCAGTTCCAAAGTGTAAAAAATATATATAGGTATTTTTGTGAAAAGTGAAGCGTTTCTGCCAAATTATGAAAATTGCCTTCCCCTCAGTGATTGGATAATAGCTTTAATATGTCGGGGCTGAGCGATGTTCCCCATGAAATGAGCAGCCGCGGGTATGAGAACACGAGATTTATAAGGTTTTAGTCTTTTTGCTGCTCAGATTGTGAAAATTTTGCAAACCCCAAAGGTTTATGTAGCAGTTTGGTCAAGTGTCATTTATAGCCCTTCATATCCTCAGACCTCAGTGAAAGGGGGAGAAAGAAGAATGTAATTAATATACAATAATGTGCAGCCCAGATGTCAGCGGGCGTGAGAAGAACTGAAGGAAATAAAACATTCCCGGAAAAGAAAAATAAATTCTAATTTATTATAAAAGTTTTGGAAAGTTTCAAAGCAAAAATGAAATTCCTTGTCATATTGGAGTTCTGTGCTGGAAAATATGGATTATCAGACTTTCTGGATTGTGAAATGCTGGATAACAAAAATGTTCACTTTTTTTTTTATGGTGGACATGTCTGATCATTGGTAGTTGGTCCAGCATGGGGCTGCCATCACTTTTCTGTTGATCTTCATTTTAGGTCCAGTTTGGACCATTCAGTGACTTTATAAAATAATGCAATATCTGATTCTCGCTTTACTGAATTCTGGACCATCAGGCTATGGACATCTTTGACTTGCAAAAAAAGTGATTTTAGAGAGAACTTTAAAGAAAAGCTGCACTAGGTTTATAATAAATTTTCAGACCCCATGATATGCAGTTTACAGACTTTTCCTCCCAGTTAAACATCCTGGGTGTGAGGTGTATGTGTGTCCAGGATACTGCTGCCTTCACTCGTTTTCATGTGTTAACACGGCTTCATTCCTGAACTGATTTCCCCCTTTTATCCTACAGGTATCTCCTCTCCCTTGTGCTGGGAGACACTAGTGCTGAGGAGTGTGTGACTCTCCCTCCCCTCTCCTGCAGAGTCTGTCATCCCTGCTCTGATTTTTCTATACTTTTATACACCTCCTATGTGATTCTTCCCCTGAAACCTGCCCTGTATGTGCATTCTTTCCTATGTAATGTCTCCTTGGGTGCTTTTCTCCCCCATCCACACTCTGATCTGCATTTTAGAAAGTTCTCCCCCTCCCTGCTGCTATGTCTAAGGACTCATGCACACGACCGTATGTAATTTGCGGTCCACAGAAAAACGATCCGCAAAAAATACGGATGACGTCCCTATTACAGAACGAAACAGCTGGCCCCTAATATAACAGTACTAATCCTTGTCCGTAATGCGGACAATAATAGGACATGTTCTATTTTTTTGAGTAACGGACATAAGGAAACGCAATGCACACGGTGTAACTTCTGTTTTTTTTTTTGCAGACCCATTGAAATGAATGGTTCCAGATACGATCCACAAAAAACCCCAGAACGGACACGGAAAGAAAATACGTTCGTGTGCATGAGCCCTAAGACTGAGAGAAGGGAGGGGAAGAGCAGAGAGAGCTGTCAGAAACCACAACAGTGCTCTGACAGATGTCGGATTCAGCAGCAGCAGTGGCTGGGTGAAGGACTCACACGCACTGCAGAAGCAAAATGGTAGGACATTTATCATGAAGCCCAACGTGAAAGTTGTAGGAAACAAATAATCCAATAAAAGAACGAATCAGTGCAAAGGTGTCCAGAGCCTTGAGAGTATAATCTGCTGTATGTAGTAATCACTCTTGTAAATTGAGAAAAAAAACAGCGCATTTCATCCGAAAATGATGTATTGTGCTGGACGTGACTGGATCCATCAGACTCTTGTTTTAGTAAGACTCTTACATTTTGCTTGGCTGCGATTTTTGGCATTTCTAAGGCTTTTGTTGTTTCTCTCCATCTATACGAATATTTCAGCAGCCAATTAAACTCGTGTTTGACCATTTACCAGAAAATTACTGAATAGTCCCAGGCCAGACGTTTCATAATCCGGGACTAATTTTTTATTTTTTTGTCAGAGCAATTCTCTCTCTATCTACAGTACAGACCAAAACTTTGGACGCACCTTCTCATTCAAATAGTTTTCTTTATTTTCATGACTATGAAAATTGTAGATTCACACTGAAGGCATCAAAACTATGAATTAACACATGTGGAATTATATACATAACAAAAAAAGTGTGAAACAACTGAAAATATGTCATATTCTAGGTTCTTTAAAGTAGCCACCTTTTGCTTTGATTACTGCTTTGCACACTCTTGGCATTCTCTTGATGAGCTTCAAGAGGTAGTCACCTGAAATGGTTTTCACTTCACAGGTGTGCCCTGTCAGGTTTAATAAGTGGGATTTCTTGCCTTATAAATGGGGTTGGGACCATCAGTTGCGTTGTGGAGAAGTCAGGTGGATACACAGCTGATAGTCCTACTGAATAGACTGTTAGAATTTGTATTATGGCAAGAAAAAAGCAGCTAAGTAAAAAAGGATGAGTGGCCATCATTACTTTAAGAAATGAAGGTCAGTCAGTCCGAAAAATTGGGAAAACTTTAAAAGTGTCCCCAAGTGCAGTCACAAAAACCATCAAGCGCTACAAAGAAACTGGCTCACATGCGGACCGCCCCAGGAAAGGAAGACCCAGAGTCACCTCTGCTGCGGAGGATAAGTTCATCCGAGTCACCAGCCTCAGAAATCGCAGGTTAACAGCAGCTCAGATTAGAGACCAGGTCAATGCCACACAGAGTTCTAGCAGCAGACACATCTCTAGAACAACTGTTAAGAGGAGACTGTGTGACTCAGGCCTTCATGGTAGAATATCTGCTAGGAAACCACTGCTAAGGACAGGCAACAGGCAGAAGAGACTTGTTTGGGCTAAAGAACACAAGGAATGAACATTAGACCAGTGGAAATCTGTGCCTTGGTCTGATGAGTCAAAATCTGAGATCTTTGGTTCCAACCACCGTGTCTTTGTGCGACGCAGAAAAGGTGAACGGATGGACTCTACATGCCTGGTTCCCACCGTGAAGCATGGAGGAGGAGGTGTGATGGTGTGGGGGTGCTCTGCTGGTGACACTGTTGGGAATTTATTCAAAATTGAAGGCATACTGAACCAGCATGGCTACCACAGCATCTTGCAGCGGCATGCTATTCCATCCGGTTCACGTTAAGTTGGACCATCATTTATTTTTCAACAGGACAATGACCCCAAACACACCTCCAGGCTGCGTAAGGGCTATTTGACCATGAAGGAGAGTGATGGGGTGCTGCGCCAGATGACCTGGCCTCCACGGTCACCGGACCTGAACCCAATCGAGATGGTTTGGGGTGAGCTGGACCGCAGAATGAAGGTAAAAGGGCCAACAAGTGCTAAGCATCTCTGGGAACTCCTTCAAGACTGTTGGAAGACCATTTCAGGTGACTACCTCTTGAAGCTCATCAAGAGAATGCCAAGAGTGTGCAAAGCAGTAATCAAAGCAAAAGGTGGCTACTTTGAAGAACCTAGAATATGACATATTTTCAGTTGTTTCACACTTTTTTGTTATGTATATAATTCCACATGTGTTAATTCATAGTTTTGATGCCTTCAGTGTGAATCTACAATTTTCATAGTCATGAAAATAAAGAAAACTCTTTGAATGAGAAGGTGTGTCCAAACTTTTGGTCTGTACTGTATATCTCTCTCTCTACAATATAAATATAAATAAATATAAATATATATATATATATATATATATTTTACTACAGATGATCTATGCTCTGGGTAGCAAAGAAAAAAGGGGGTCAGTCAGCACATCCTAATGCGCAGGTGCACCCTGCCATGGCTAGAAGCACACAGAAGAAAATACGATGCAACATCACTCTGCAAACCAAATAAAGTACCATAATGCCATAGTAATAGAAAATATTCTGGTGCTAATGCTATGCTTATTTTGTAAATTTGAGATTCTTGGCAAATACATTTTGTTCAAAATGTATTTGCCAAGAATCTCAAATTTACAAAATAAGCATAGCATTAGCACCAGAATATTTTCTATTACTATGGCATTATTGTACTTTATTTGGTTTGCAGAGGGCTATTGCATTATTTTTTGATAGGTCATCAGTGTCTGATGGGTGGTGGTCCAACACCTGTGACCGCCACCAATCAGCTGTTTGAGAAGGCACTGGCGCTCGCAGTAGCACTGCAGCCTTCTCGCAGCTTTCCTTAAACATGTGACGTCACATGGGCTAGGCACAGCTCAGCCCCATAGAAGGGAATTGGGCTGCGATACCAAGCACAGCCTCTGTAAAATGTATGGCGCTCTGCTTGGTGAACAGAAGACCGTGGCGCTACTTCCTTCTCAAACTGTTGATCGGCAGGGGTCCCTAGTGTTGGAACCCACCACCGATCAGATATTGATGACCTATTCTAAGGATGGGTAATCCGTATAAAAGTCTTGGAAAGCTCTTTTCATGGCAGGATAGTAAGTAGGGCCCAAACATTTTTTTCCCATGATAAGTCAGTATAGCATTTGCCTAAATATAAATAATAACGCCATATCGTGACCAGTAATTACCACCATATACCAGGCAGATAAATGGGGGACTGAGCAGCAGTAAAAAATACATTTAAAGGGGTTGTGTCACCTCAGCAAGTGGCATATATCGGGTAAAAAAAGTGAATACAAGCCACTTAATGTATTGTTATTATCCAGGTTGCCTCCTTTGCTGGCTGGATTCGTTTTTCCATCACATTATTCACTGCTCGTTTCCATGGTTACAGACCACCCTTCAATCTATCAGCAGTGGCTGTGCTTGCACACTATAGGAAAAAGTGGCAGCCACTCTGGTGGCCGAGATTGCAGTCGTACACATAAGCTAGTGCTTTTTTCTATATTGTGCAAGCACGACCACCACTGATTGATTGCAGGGTGGTCTGTAACCATGGAAACAAGCAGTGTATAATGTGATGGAAAAATGAATCCAGCCAGCAAAGGAGACAATATGGACAATCACAAAAGTGCCTTGTATTAACTTTCTCTACATGATACATGTTGTTTGCTGAAGTGATAAAACCCCTTTAACATCCAATGATTCGCAGGTAAGTGACGTCTTCTCTGTAGTCGTTCCTTTCCCCCAGCTTTTTCATCTACTTCAGGCCAGCATGATGGCTTCCTCCAGTTATGATGTGCCCTCCCTTTACACCGTGGTACAGATTGCTCTCACAACAGCTACAGGGCTCCCAAGACACTGCCCGTGTCCCCGCCATCCGCTGTGCCCCGATGAGAACCATAACTCTGCCGGTGCAGTATGGTTGCTGTCCTTGTGGCCATCGACATACAAGTGGCTGTTCTCTGATAGTTCTAGAAATGCAGCTTATTCCAAAAATCCCAGGCATCCACTTCATCCAGCGGTTTGGCTGCATCTCTCTCTGGCTGAACTCTCGACATGACGGATCTATTATTTTTTATGATTGTCCAGCACTTAGACGGCTGTTAACATTTATATGTATTTACTGTGGGTTTTATCTAGAATTTTTGTTTTTCTACAAAATAAAGTTAATGTCAGATGAGGAAATTACTGATTGACTTAGAAGTAAAGGTTACAGGACACGTTCCACCGAAAAATAACAGCAGTTTTTGAAAATCAAAAAGCTGATCTTTAGTTTTGAGCTGCAAAGGCAGATGGAGGCAGAATACATGGAGATCTTCATTGTGAGAATAGTCCTCCTCAGAGCGGATTTATAACTTATCAGGACCAGAGATGAGGACAAAAGAAACCCTATGTACAAGAATATAACTCCTATAATACTGCTCCTATGTACAGGAATATACCTACTATAATACTGCCTCCTATGTACAAGAATATACCTACTATAATACTGCCTCCTATGTACAAGAATATAACTACTATAATACTGCTCCTATGTACAAGAATATAACTACTATAATACTGCTCCTATGTACAAGAATATAGCTACTATAATACTGCTCCTATGTACAAGAATATAACTACTATAATACTGCTCCTATGTACAAGAATATAACTACTATAATACTGCCTCCTATGTACAGGAATATAACTACTATAATACTGCTCCTATGTACAAGAATATAACTACTATAATACTCCCTCCTATGTACAATAATATAACTACTATAATACTGCCTTCTATGTACAAGAATATAACTACTATAATACTGCCTTCTATGTACAAGAATATAACTACTATAATACTGCCTCCTATGTACAAGAATATAACTACTATAATACTGCTCCTATGTAGAAGAATATAACTACTATAATACTCCTCCTATGTACAAGAATATAAGTACTGTAATACTGCCTCCTATGTACAGGAATATAACTACTATAATACTGTTCCTATGTACAAGAATATAACTACTATAATACTCCTCCTATGTACAAGAATATAAGTACTGTAATACTGCCTCCTATGTACAGGAATATAACTACTATAATACTGTTCCTATGTACAAGAATATAACTACTATAATACTGTCTCCTATGTATCAGAATATAACTACTATAATACTGCTCCTATGTACAAGAATATAACTACTATAATACTGCTCCTATGTACAAGAATATAACTACTATAATACTGCTCCTATGTACAAGAATATAACTACTATAATACTGCTCCTATGTACAAGAATATAACTACTATAATACTGCCTCTTATGTACAATAATATAACTACTATAATACTGCTCCTATGTACAAGAATATAACTGCTATAATACTGCCTCCTACAGACGTGGACAAAATTGTTGGTACCCTTTGGTCAATGAAAGAAAAAGTCACAATGGTCACAGAAATAACTTTAATCTGACAAAAGTAATAATAAATTAAAATTCTATAAATGTTAACCAATGAAAGTCAGACATTGTTTTTCAACCATGCTTCAACAGAATTATGTAAAAAAATAAACTCATGAAACAGGCATGGACAAAAATGATGGTACCCCTAGAAAACACAGAACATAATGTGACCAAAGGGACATGTTAATTCAAGGTGTGTCCACTAATTAGCATCACAGGTGTCTACAACCTTGTAATCAGCCATTGGGCCTATATATATGGCTCCAGGTAATCACTGTGTTGTTTGGTGATATGGTGTGTACCACACTCGACATGGACCAGAGGAAGCAAAGGAAAGAGCTGTCTCAAGAGATCAGAAAGAAAATTATAGACAAGCATGTTAAAGGTAAAGGCTATAAGACCATCTCCAAGCAACTAGATGTTCCTGTGAGTACAGTTGCACATATTATTCATAAGTTTAAGATCCATGGGACTGTAGCCAACCTCCCTGGACGTGGCCGCAGGAGGAAAATTGATGACAAATCTAAGAGACGGATAATCCGAATGGTAACAAAAGAGCCTAGAAAGACTTCTAAAGAGATTCAAGGTGAACTTCATGCTCAAGGAACATCAGTGTCAGATCGCACCATCCGTCGTTGTTTGAGCCAAAGTGGACTACATGGGAGACGACCAAGGAGGACACCATTGTTGAAAACGAATCATAAAAAAGCAAGACTGGAATATGCCAAACTACATGTTGACAAGCCACAAAGCTTCTGGGAGAATGTCCTGTGGACAGATGAGACAAAAATCGAAGTTTTTGCCAAGGCACATCAGCTGTATGTTCACAGACGAAAAAATGAAGCATATCAAGAAAAGAACACTGTCCCTACTGTGAAACATGGAGGAGGCTCTGTTATGTTCTGGGGCTGCTTTGCTGCGTCTGGCACAGGGTGTCTTGAATCTGTGCAGGGTACAATGAAATCTCAAGACTATCAAGGAATTCTAGAGAGAAATGTACTAGCCAGTGTCAGAAAGCTTGGTCTCAGTCGCAGGTCATGGGTCTTGCAACAGGACAATGACCCAAAACACACCGCTAAAAACACCCAAGAATGGCTAAGAGGAAAAAATTGGACTATTCTAAAGTGGCCTTCTATGAGCCCTGACCTCAATCCTATTGAGCATCTTTGGAAGGAGCTGAAACATGCAGTCTGGAAAAGGCACCCTTCAAACCGGACACAACTGGAGCAGTTTGCTCATGAGGAGTGGGCCAAAATACCTGCTGAGAGGTGCAGATGTCTCATTGACAGTTACAGGAAGCGTTTGATTGCAGTGATTGCCTCAAAAGGTTGTGCAACAAAATATTAAGTTAGGGGTACCATCATTTTTGTCCATGCCTGTTTCATGAGTTTATTTTTTTACATAATTCTGTTGAAGCATGGTTGAAAAACAATGTCTGACTTTCATTGGTTAACATTTATAGAATTTTAATTTATTATTACTTTTGTCAGATTAAAGTTATTTCTGTGACCATTGTGACTTTTTCTTTCATTGACCAAAGGGTACCAACAATTTTGTCCACGTCTGTATGTACAAGAATATAGCTACTATAATACTGCTCCTATGTACAAGAATATAACTACTTTAATACTGCCTCCTATGTACAAAAATATAACTACTATAATACTGCTCCTATGTACAAAAATATAACTACTATAATACTGCTCCTATGTACAAAAATATAACTACTATAATACTACCTCCTATGTACAAGAATATAACTACTATAATACTGCTCCTATGTACAAGAATATAACTGCTATAATACTGCCTCCTATGTACAAGAATATAGCTACTATAATACTGCTCCTATGTACAAGAATATAACTACTTTAATACTGCCTCCTATGTACAAAAATATAACTACTATAATACTGCTCCTATGTACAAAAATATAACTACTATAATACTGCTCCTATGTACAAAAATATAACTACTATAATACTACCTCCTATGTACAAGAATATAACTACTATAATACTGCTCCTATGTACAAGAATTTAACTACTATAATACTGCTCCTATGTACAAGAATATAACTGCTATAATACTGCCTCCTATGTACAAGAATATAGCTACTATAATACTGCTCCTATGTACAAGAATATAACTACTATAATACTGCCTCCTATGTACAAGAATATAACTGCTATAATACTGCTCCTATGTACAAGAATATAACTACTATAATACTGCTCCTATGTACAAGAATATAACTACTATAATACTGCTCCTATGTACAAGAATATAACTACTATAATACTGCCTCCTATGTACAAGAATATAACTACTATAATACTGCTCCTATGTACAAGAATATAACTACTATAATACTGCTCCTATGTACAAGAATATAACTGCTATAATACTGCTCCTATGTACAAGAATATAACTACTATAATACTGCCTACTATGTACAAGAATATAACTATTATAATACTGCTCCTATGGACAAGAATATAACTACTATAATACTGCTCCTATGTACAAGAATATAACTACTATAATACTGCTCCTATGTACAAGAATATAACTCCTATAATACTGCTCCTATGTACAAGAATATAACTGCTATAATACTGCTCCTATGTACAGGAATATAACTACTATAATACTGCTCCTATGTACAAGAATATAACTGCTATAATACTGCTCCTCTGTACAAGAATATAACTCCTATAATACTGCCCATATGTACAAGGATATAACTACTATAATACTGCTCCTATGTAGAAGAATATAACTACTATAATACTGCTCCTATGTACAAGAATATAACTACTATAATACTGCTCCTATGTACAAGAATATAACTACTATACTACTGCCTACTATGTACAAGAATATAACTACTATAATACTGCCTTCTATGTACAAGAATATAACTACTATAATACTGCCTCCTATGTACAAGAATATAACTACTATAATACTGCTCCTATGTACAAGAGTATAACTACTATAATACTGCTCCTATGTACAAGAATATAACTATTTAACTCCAAAAGGAGGTGAGAAGCTTCAGTTTGACTACGGCGTCTACCTTCTCAACAAAAACATAGCTCAGGTTTGTTCTGCTGTTATTACCTTATATTATAATAAATGGGTTCTCTGGCAATGTATGACGATGGCCTCCGACAGCCTGTCCTGGAATACAAGGAGGTGCTTGGGAGAATAGGAGGGGGTCCTCACTACACTGCTGCTGCAGTCACTCCATTTGTTTTTTTTTGTTTTTTTTTTCACAAAAGTTAACAAATACATACAGGCAGAATAGGCTACTTTGGAAACAAAAATAAGATAAGCTAATATAGAATAAAATAAAATTAACATAAGATGCAATAACAGATCCGGCTTATATGCATGAAAGAGTTGGGATGTCCCATGGCTGAGTAGATCTTAAATCCTTTATAAGATTGCATCTGTGGGAGAACCTTTATATAGATAGGAACAGGTTAAGGCTGCTTTCACACTAGCGTTCGGTATTCCGTTCGTGAGCTCCGTTTGAAGGAGCTCACGAGCGGACCCGAACGCAGCCGTCCACCCCTGATGCAGTCTGAATGGAGGCGGATCCGCTCAGACTGCATCAGTCTGGTGGCGTTCAGCCTCCGCTCCGCTCGCCTCCGCACGGACAGGCGGACAGCTGAACGCTGCTTGCCGCGTTCGGGTGTCCGCCTGGCCGTGCGGAGGCGTGCGGATCCGTCCAGACTTACAATGTAAGTCAATGGGGACGGATCCGTTTGAAGATGCCACAATGTGGCTCAATCTTCAAGCGGATCCGTCCCCCATTGACTTTACATTGAAAGTCTGGACGGATCCGTCCCAGGCTATTTCCACACTTAGCTTTTTTTTGCTAAAATAATGCAGACGGATCCGTACTGAACGGAGCCTCCGTCTGCATTATTATGGGCGGATCCGTTCTGAACGGATCCGCCCGAACGCTAGTGTGAAAGTAGCCTAAGAGAAGAGAATAAGAGAGAGAGGAGTGGGGAGGAAAATCAAAGGGAAAGTTGGGCCACTCCATTTTGAAGAAGGGTGCTGTAAGACTGCTCAGCCTGGCTGTATATTTCATGTCCGATTTCTCCTGGACTATATTTTAGGTCCTCTGCTGTACAATATGTGATGATGATATGTTTCTCTGTTATGGCTGAGCAGCCTGATGATGCACCTAATCACTGAAGTGACTTCAGCGCCAGCCCGAAGAGTAGCAAGACCCTGCCCACCCCTCACCCTCCCAAGTAGCTGTAGAAACGGAGGCAACCCCCATCCTCTGGATATTATAGGAGTCTCCAGAGGCTATCTTGATGCCTTTCCAGACAACCCCCTTTAGGTAGTTATTTTTAATTGTTTTTAGACTCAACATTTTGTGGTTATTTATTTTAAAATGTTATTGCTTTCTGTAGTCCAGTTCTCTGATACAGAGCTCCAAATCTCCTGCCTAGACGTAGGGATTCATTGTAATATTCTGACAGCCACCAGTAGGGGGAGCTCACGGCAGTGAAGATGAATGCGCTGTGTAAAGATTATACAGTAAACTGCCTCTAGTGACAGAAGGTTATCATGTAAATCTTCATCTACTCAGAGGATTTGGAGCTTTGTGTCAGAAAAGCTGAGCTCTGACCTCTGTAATGACATAATAATAATACACCGGTTGTCACCTAATGGTTTGACGTTCCCTTTAATAGCCGTGTAGACAGAGCTGTACTTCTAATAAGTCTGTGATGAGAAGTTTTGCAGAGCAGCGTGTGACAAATTGTGTTGGTCTTGGACGGTTTCTGTCCTGACATCCTCTGATACTCTGACAAGTAGGACTTTTGTTTCAGACAATTCTCCCCTTCATTTACCAATTCATGGGGCCGGTAATGAGATCTCCACACCTGTAAGACGGCTGCAGCAGACGTCATGGAGTAACCTTTCCATGAACCCATGAAGGTAGATGGTAGAGCTGAAGGATACAGGGATCTACTTGTCTTCTGACTTCAGTTTTCCACAGCAGCGTCAGTCCAGGCTATTGTGCTGTCCGAAGACTGACGGGTTTTCATCGACTTTACCTGTTTAAGGACCTTGCCATTGCATGTTTATGGCATCCATGTAATAGATCTAGTGGCTAATTGTTGGATGCCCAGGTGTCAGACATTGGCTGTAGACCCATAGGCAAGACAGAGTTGTTTTTCAGTGTTTGTCTTCTCTCTTCCTTTATGTAAGGAGCAGAGTCGGCAGAAAACTCAAAGCTTGAGCTGCAGGAGAAGTTAGCTACTTCCTCCTATGTAAGGAATATGGAGGCAGCAAGAACTGTAAACTAGAGGAGGTGGAGAAGTTAGCTGCTTCCTCCTTATAATGCATACAGGCAGTAGCAATACTCAAAATTGAAGTAGCAGAGACGTTGGCTGCTTCCTCCTTTTATAATGCACGAAGGCAGTAAAAAAGCTGCAAACTCAAGTAACTGCAGAAATTACCTACTTCCTCTGTGTAAAGAATAGAGGCAGCAGCATCAGATTGAAGCTCAAGTAGCAAAAGGGGCTGGTGACTTTCTCCTTAAAATGCATATAGCCAGTAGCAAAACTTGAGACTGAAGCAGAAGAAGTTAGCTACTTCCCCCATGTAATAAGGCAGCACAAAAGTTTGAAATTAGTATCAGCAGATGGCTACTTCCTCCATGTAAGGAAAAGAGGCAGAAGAAAAGCTTGAAACTTGACTGCCAGGAGAAGTTAGGCTTTTCTTCCATGGAAGGAATAGAGGCAAAAACTCAAGCAGCAGGAGAAGTTAGCTACTTCCTCCATGGAGGGAATGCAGGAGAAGAATAGAGGCAGCAGCAAAATCTCGAGGAGCTTGATGTTGGCTATTTTCTCCATGTAAGCAATAGACACAGCATTAAAAAAGGTGAATCCCGTCTTATGAGAAGTTAGCTACTTCCTTCTTGATTGATGTAATCTTTTTCCAGCCTGTCACAGAGGCTAAAGAGCTTAGTTTATCTGACACGTAACTTGTGGCAGCAGGAAATCATGATGGTTTGGAAGGGGACGAGAGTGTGATTATCTGCCAGGGAGAGAGTTGGGAAAGGACATACAGTAAGTCTTTTTGACCAGGTGACGGAGATATTAGCCCTTTAATAACTAATATGGCTGGAGGTGGTTGACTAAAACGGGAAGCAGATGACTGGAGCACACGGTGCAGCACAGGGAATGCAGTTAAGGTTTGTGGTCGTGGCAACCAAGAACGTACCGAGTCCTACCTGAGATACCCTACTCTTAAGCGGTTAGAGTTGTGCCGCAACCGCGTCGTGGAGGGACGCCTGAAAGAGGGCAAAAAGACATACCGATTGGCAGGAGTAATTTATTACAACGTAATTTACAAAACCAGACTCTGGAAAGCCATTGACATTTCAGTTTCGGGGTGAGGTATGTAATGGTTAAAACACGTGGAGCGCCAACGTCCTAATTTCTGAATGACATGCGCTGGCACCTGGTTCTTGGAAGCCGCGGATGCTGCACCTATGCGGAACGAATGTCCCGAGATCGAGGTGGGGTCGCTGCCCAAGCTGGCCACTAGGGAGCGTACGTGGGACACGAATTGATGGGTGGTGAGTGGTGCCACCCCAAAGGGCAACAGTGGACTATTTGGGCCGGACCCCGGCAAGGCTGATAGTAGCTGACGGAGAACTGTGACGGGGCACCATTGATGAGACGTAGGGAAATAAGACACCGGGACTGGGGGGCCCACCTGTGAGGTTTTGGACGTCCTCAGCTGCAGCACGTAACCTTCGGCGTTTCGGACCAGCTGGCCGACTATGAGAAACCTGCTGCCGCTAGGAGAACAAGTGAACTCCCCAGGCCTCAAGAAGCCATAGAAAGCTAGATAGATGGCGGATTTGAGCACCAGGCTAGGTAGAACCCCAAAAGGATTTCTATCCAGGACGTCAGATAGTCTACGGAAAAGGAGCCCGGTAACAGCCTGCCTACGCACTTGGCCTTGGGGCCCGCATTTGCTCAAACCCTTAAGTGCGGCTTTGACGGCATGCATGGAGAACACCGATGCCCGTTCAGGATGACTGATGGAAAAGAAATGTTGCACTCCCGACAAGTATGACCTTACCGTGTTGTGGGAGAGCTTGAGTTCTGAGTGGCAGTAGCCAATGAACGCCAGGATGTACTCTACAAAACTGGATTCTCCCTGAGGACATTCCCTCTGAAACTTGCAAAACGCCTTCCACCCGGTGTTATATGCCCTGGTGGTGTTAGGGGAAAGGGACTTGGATATCAAGGCGTGGGCCGTCTCTAGGTGATTGGTCACGCTAGGATTAAGGATTCGTGAGGAGGGACGGTAGCGCCCGCTACATCTGCCTCTGGCATGACCTGCAAGAAAAGGGAGGAATTAGCCCTCGATAAGGCATCAGCAGTCACGTTTTGCGAACCCTGCACATGCGCACTATGGACATGGAAATGGTAATGTAGGGAGAGTTGCACTAATCGTCTTAAGAGACACATGACATGGGATGACTTAGACGACCCACTGTTTACAATGTCTACCACTGCTGTATTGTCAGACACGAACAAAACAGACCGATTTACCCAATGGTTGCCCCATATGTGGGCAGCTACCACAATGGGGTACAGTTCGAACAGTGCCGAGGTGTGGAGGAAACCTGGGATCTGTCTCACCTCGGCAGGCCATTCACCTGCGACCCAGTGGGTACCAAAAATAGCGGCAAAACCTGAGCTCGCAGCCGCATCTGAGAAGACTACAGGAGATTGACATGACAACTCGGGAATGAACAAGGACACCCCATTCCACTGACAAAGAAATTGGTCCCACATGTGGAGATCAACTAAGGCCTGACTATCCACACACACTGGGCTGTCCTGCTCCGGGGCCGTGGCCAGGAGCGCCAGCAGGCGGGATATGAACGATCTGCCCTGCGGGATGATGCGCATGGCGAAATTTAACATGCCCAGTAGTGACTGTAAATCAGCCTTAGTGACCACGGTCGTGACTGCAAACCTATGGATGACTTCTCTAATTCTCACTAGTTTGTCCGAAGGTAATCTGGCTAACATGTCCTGTGAGTCTAGTTCAATGCCCAGAAAGGTGATAACTGTGGACGGGCCCTCTACTTTCTTGGGGGAGACCGGGACACCTAACTGGGAAAAACACCTCAACAACTTCCCCAACCCTAGGGGGGCTGCCCTTGGCCTCTCGATCAGCAGAAAGTCATCCAAGTAGTGGATGACAAATTCACAGTGGACCTTGTGTTCCAGAACCCAGTGGAGGGCCTGAGCCAACTGGTCAAAGAGCCACGGGCTGCTCTTGGAACCGAAGGTGAGTTTGGTGGAAAAATAGTAAAGATCCTTCCACTTGATGCCGTGCCATTGCCAGAGTGCTGGCATGATGGGAAGCAACTTAAAGGCATCCGATATGTCGGCTTTGGACAACATCGACCCGGGACCTGACTGCATGATGATGGCGATAGCCTGGTCAATCGAAGAATATCTCATGCCCACTTCTTCTGAAGGAATAAGGTAGTTGAGGCTGGGGACCTGGGAACCATGTAGGGCTGACAAGTCGATGATGAGTCTCTCCTTTTTGCTAAATTTGCCCGTGACCACCCCCACGGGACTGACTCTCCACCGTTGGAAAGGTGGCACTTTGAAAGGACCGATCAGGAAACCTTTGTTCAACTCGGACTCTATCAGTGTATCTACAGAATTGGGATTCCTCTGGGCAGACTGAAGGTTCTTGCACTCATACGTGAATTCTGGAGTCGTGACTAACCCTGTATGGAAGCCCTCGTGAAACCCTGAGACCAGGAACTGCACGAACCCTGGATTGTGATGACCTCGCAAGAACTCCTGTAAGCAGCTGGTATTGACCACACTCATGTAATTTTTAACTGACTTTAATGAGCACGCGACTCTGGGATGGGCCCTGAAGCAGTTGGTGCAGATGTGCAACAGACGACATTGCCCGAAATTACAAGACGCGTAATTGTAGTTGTTACAGATCTGGGCCCTACCTAGCTGAACAATGGGCCGGCCTAGCTTGTCCACGGAACTGGGGGGTCTGAAAACATCGAGTGGCCCGGCTGACTGAGCTGGAAGGGTACGATGAAGTACTGGCGGCTGACTTGTGGCACCACTCTACAGAGTGGAAGATGGACTGACAGGCGGAACAGGAGGGAGCTTTCAGGCCTGCAAAGTGCCTGCAGAACAGTTCTGTATCTAGGTTGGACCAATCTGTAGCATGTTGGAACTGAGAAAGAGCAGCTGCTGCTTTGGCTGAAAACGAACTATGATAGTCGTATAACGAATTTCCTCCATACTTGTAACCCAACTCTGTAACCCGAAAGAGGTACAGATCGAGTTCCTCCCTCCTGTCCGGGCCTGGCAGAACATATGACATCCCTAAGAAAGGCTAAACGCCATGACGAACTCCGGGATGGTTAACTTGCGGTTAAGCCTGTGGTCACGGCCTCTCAGCACCACCGAGCCTTCCCCGCAAGCTATGACCTTGTTGTCAGACAAGTCTCTGGAGGCTATCAGCAACGAAGCAAGGTTAACATCCCTACCCTCTAGGATGTCTTTCCTGATGCTGATCGGGACGAAATGAGATGGAGCCACATTGGGGATGGCCTGGACAGTACGGGTATCCCCTACA
The DNA here is from genome assembly GCF_014858855.1 of Bufo gargarizans. NCBI lineage: Eukaryota > Metazoa > Chordata > Amphibia > Anura > Bufonidae > Bufo > Bufo gargarizans. Next base: position 357,557 of record NW_025334286.1, read on the forward strand.
GCAGAGGTGGTAGCGACTGCCCCCGTGTAGCTACGCACACAAACACCAGAGGAACCGTGAGGGAGTGGCCAGGAACCGCCACCCAGAAATGCACACCGGGGACATATGATCTACTTACCTACTCAGAAATCTACACACTGACCATCGCGGAAAGCTTGTGAAACAGCACAACCTGGATGTGAGATAGTGCATGAGACACATAACCCACTGGTGGGTACTTCCTTTCCCCTCCCCCAACGTGTACCCCTACTACCTTACCAACAAGCCACAATCACGGAAATGAGATCAAGACAAACTTGGACCTGAAAGCAAAACAATTTAAGGTGTCAACTGTGGATCGTGCATGCCGTGAGGAACTATGTAGGTAAAACATAAAATGACTGGACGTGAGCTGTAAGCTGCAGGCGACCGATAGAAGGGAGTTAGTCGCTGGCTAACATGTTCCCCCCCTGACCGTTCCTGGCGTTGTCACGGATCCCTGCCTATCTATGCGGCACGGCGGCCCGTGCCAGACTTTAGCGAAGATGCGGAGCGTGGCCAATGCGTCCCCCGCATCCCTCCACGATAACCGCGTGGGGAGCGCGGAGCTCCCTGGCACTGTGGACCCGAATGGGGGGACCCCTTTGCGCAATGGCCTCCGCCCCACATCAACACGGTGCGTGAGCCACGTGGAGCGCTAGCGCGGCTCCCTGGTAGAGTGCCTAGTGCGGGGGTGCCCTCCTCCGCCCAGGGCCGACCCACCTGCCGGCTGAGCACTTCTACCGCGTGGGGAGTAGCGCAGCTCTCTGGCATGAACCGGTGTAGGGGGGCCCCCGAATCAACGCGGGCCCCGCCACACTGGTCGATGGATGTTGCCGCATGAGGGGCCTCACCGCTCCCTGGCAGTGCTCCCAGTGCAGGGGTGCCCCCCTTTGCTTGAGGGTCCGACCCGCCGCCGGCTGGGCACACCCACCACGTGGGGAAACGGTGCAGCCCCCTTGCATCTGGGAGCTGGGACAGGGGGAAAGGCCTTATGTGACACGGCCCCCACCCTTCACCGGTTGAAGACGTGCCGCGTGGGGGGTCGTGCCGCTCCCTGGCAGGGTGCCCAGTGCAGGGGTGCCCCCCTTGCTTGAGGGGCCGACCCACCGCCGGCTGGGCACACCCACCATGTGGGGAAACGGCGCAGCCCCCTGGCATCTGGGAGCCGGAACAGGGGGGAGGCCTTATGTGACACGGCCCCCACCCTTCACCGGACAAAATGTGTGTGGCACGTGGCGCCGCACTTGCTCCCTGGCAGGGCGCCCAGTGCGGGGGTGCCTCCCTTCGTTTGAGGGGCCGACCCACCGCCGGCTGAGCCCGCCCACCACGTGGGGAAGCAGTGCGGCGCTGGCCAGATATCAGAGGTGGGGGGGGCCCTCTCCATCGCGGGCCCCGCCCCCCGCTGGTAATGTGAAACTCTGTGGGACCTCCGAGCGGGGAAGGAGGGGAGCGCCGCCACCGTCGTGGCTCCGCCCCCACCGCCGGAGGAGGACAGCGCTCGGGAGCCTTGTGGACGGGGGAGGAGGGGAGCGCAGTCACCGTCGCGGCTCCGCCCCCCCGACGGTGAATGACGGCCAGAACGCAGCCCCGTGGATGAGGGAGCCTGCCCTCCTTCATGGTCCACCCCCAGCCTGGAAGAAGGAAGCGATGCGGTCCAGAGCGTGGCCCCCACTCACCTAGAGGCCAGCCGCCGACCGGACTCCAACTTACCCTGCCTGCTGGAGGAAAATGCCAGGTACGAGCGCACGCTTCCTGCGAAACTCTGCACGTCGTACGATTTGTGCGAGGGCAGCCCAGCCCCTCCCACAAATACAGGCCAATAAATCGGCCTTACACATATCGGGGGCACAGGAACATTCCTCTTTTTGGCTTGAGGGGTACTTGAACTGTTTTGTAGTCGCAGGTTCCGGCGCTCAGCGACTCTGCCCTGTAACCACATAAGTTTACGTACTTCTCCCTGTATCCCCCGCTGTACTTTATTATATAAAACGCGTTGGACAGATCCAGAACTCTGGTCTTGGACGTCTTTTATGTGCCGGGGGTGGAGTAGTAAAGCTCAGGTTTTCTTGGCCTCTGCTGCCTTTTCCCGAGCAACCATCACGTTCTATCTCTCCCTGAAGAGAAATGAAGCCTGGAATATAGACTGCGGCCGAGACGTGCATGGGAGAGTCACTGAGCTGTGAAGTCCATCCTCTGCCGCTCGCATGTGTGTATAATAACGTCTCCACTGCAGAATATTCTTGAAGAAAAAAAGAGATTTGAACAGGGATCCAGTTGCCACAAAAGAAGAGCTACTACTGCTGCAAGAGAGGGTCCTGTTCTCCGTATAGAGGTCCTCAAGATCAGTTATGCATCTGCATTGTCTGAATAGCCTGCTACTGCAGATTTGCATCCCTTTGGCATTGTTTGAGACTTCTCATTTCCACCACAGTAGGTGCCTCTTAGGAAATGCCTGACTGGTCACGACTTCACCAGGAGCGGGTCCTGCACCAATAAGCTGATCGCCGCAGCACCCTCCTTTCATAAAGGGGTTGTGTTGGAGAAGGTCTACTGATGTCATCTTGTGACCACTAAGGGTTGATCTCCCCTTTAAATGATCGTCTCTGTCCTCTCTGTGGCCTGGTGCTGGGAAGGAACCGTGATTTTGTGTTTGATCAATTACAAGGTCCGTTCCCCTAGTCTGGCCTCAGGGAGGAGGCATCTCGGCGCGGTGGTTTTGATCAAGCCTCCCCATAATACTATCTGACGGCTGTGTTCTACATGTGGCAGGTTAATGCTCTCTTCATCCTCGTGTCATCCAGAGACGTTTTTACTGTCTGAAAGATGGGAACGATTTGTAGTAAAAGGCGGCAATAAAGCGAAGCGTCTCCCTTAAACGTTGGCAGCGCTTCACTTGTCCCCCTCGAGATGTCTAATAAACGGCGAGCTGCAGGCAGACGAAACGCACCCTAATGCACCATATAAATTCCACTGTGGGTTTTATTCCCCCTTCAGGACATTATATTCCTGTGCTCTGCGGGCCATGAGACGTCTAGAAAATGCTTCTATTAATGTAACGTTATCTGGCGGGTCGGAGCTGTCATCCCAATAGTTTAGGCTTCGCTCACTTCACGGTTTACATTAAAATGATTTTGAAATTCAGAAGTGTCCATGCCATGGAATCTTTATTATTATTTATTATAAAAATCTGAGAAATCAGCCACCACTAGGGGGCGATGTTTATATATTGTCTAATCAATTCGATAGAAGCCATTGTCTACAGATCGTCTCCCCCTAGTGGTAGCAGTAGGCAGCTGAGATTTTTATAAGCAGGTCCAAAGTCTGTACTAAGAGTAATAGATCCCTGCAGGTATGTTAGAAAAACGGTTGCATGCTTGCAATGAGTTTGTAACAGGACCATAAAGGATTTTACCCGGACTTTAAAAGGGTTGTACAACAATGGGGGTGTAGGGGGTTGCCGAACATCGATGCTGCACTGCACTCCCTCGCTGAGAACATCCAGTTTGACATCGCCTGCAGCCAATCACTGCCTGCTCGTGGCGTTGGTGACCAGATCGCCTTGCATTATGTGACAATTTGTCACGATGTAAAGGGAGCCAGTCACCAGTGATTGTCTGCAGGCGGTGTCAAACTGGATGTTTTCAGCGAGGGAGCGTCGCAGGCCGTCGTGCTGCGGTGTTCCCATTCATTGTTTGCCAGGCACAGCGCTGTACATTGCCTAGTGGCTGTGCTTGGTATTGCAGCTCACTCCCGTTCACTTGAAGGCAGAGAGCTGCAATACTAGGCACAACCACTACAACATATATGGTGCTGTGCCTGGTAAATAATGAAGTGGTGCTCACCGTGGCTCCTTCAATCAGCTGATCGCTAATAGCGCTGGTACCCACCAATCAGTTGGACCCCCCCCCACCATCACCATGCCACAAAAATAAGGACTTGTTCAACTGTTTCCATTTTTCCTACCAAAATAGCTTTCCAATAATATTAGACAGGTCCCTAGAGTGCCCATTGATGATCAGCAGTGACCTGTGAAGGAACCTGGCAGCAACTGTTTGGTTTCCCTGCAGCGCCACCACAGGAGGAATGAGGCATTACATGGTTCATGTTAAAATCTGGGTCTGTGTAATGCAGGGATATAGTGGGTCGTTCAGAGCGAGGAACCATCTCCGTAGCTGCTCTGGGGAGGGTTCGGTCACGTGGATGGGTTTTCTTAGGGTATGGCACCACGGAGGCCCCCTTTACGTAGAACGCATCTTCTTGCCGAAACCATCCTCAGATTAAGATGTCACACGTGTCATTTCGATATCGTCACATGCGCTCGACCTCTGCAAAGAAAATACCTTCCTGTTCTTTCTGGTTGTGAGATAATTCTCTACTTTCGGGGTCTCTGGGAGCCATTTGTCAGTGAACGGCTCAGGCAATTTTCAGGCTTTTCACGGATCCATTGAGTGCAGTGAAGGCTTCCTGCCAAGTCCAGGGAGCGGCCATTTATCTTCAGAGGAGAAAATCAATTCCCGACGTATTGGATTATTTCACAGAAATGAGTATTCCTTGGCGGTGGATCCCTGACATGGGTCATGGCACTGCTTAATCACATTCTGCGCTGTGGAGACGAGCGGCTCGCCCCCAATACCGTCTCTGCTCGTTAGGCCGCTCAGTTTTGCGTCCACTCTAGTAGCCGTCCATGAAAGCCTGCCCTCCCTCAGCTGACTGCCAACACAGTTCTGTAGGTGCCACCTTCAGATCTTAGGAGACATATAAGGTTTGTCCAGCAGGTGGCAGCGTCACACAGCGATATCGTCTTCTGCTTATATGGAGAGGTAAATATTCCATATGGAAGGGGGCGTTTACATATGGAGTGGTCAGCTGCACTGTGTATGAGGGGCATGAGGCTGCCCTCTGTGTGGCGGTCATGCTGCACTGTATATGGGAGCATAAAGCTGCTCTTGGGGACTCGTGACTGCACTCCAGGGCATTTACGTCACTTGGGGCACATAGCTGCACTCTATATGGGTGCATACATGTGGATGCAATGTATATGAGGGCATAGAGCTGCAATTGTGGTACATACCAGCCCTTGGGGGGCACATGTGGCTGCACTCTATAAGGATGGAGTATTCCTGATCTTGCAGGGCACATGGGGGGGGGGGGCACATGTGGCTGCAGTTTATATGGATGGACTATTATTATACTTGGGGAGCACATGTGGACTGCAACCTACAGTAGATATAAAAAGTCTACACACCCCTGTTAAAATGTCAGGTTTCTGTGCTTTTTCCACCTTTAATGTGACCTATAAACTGTACCACTCAATTGAAAAACAAACTGAAATCTTTTAGGTGGAAGGAAGCAAATAAAAACTAAAATAATGTGGTTGCATAAGTGTGCACACCCTCTTATAACTGGGGATGTAGCTGTGTTTAGAATTTAGCAATCACATTCAGAATCCTGTTAGATAGGAGTCAGCATACACCGGCCATCATGTAAAGTGCCTCTGATTAACCCCAAATAAAGTTCAGATGCTCTAGTTGGTCTTTCCTGAAATTTTCTTAGTCGCTTCCCACAGCAGAAGCCATGGTCCACAGAGAGCTTCCAAAGCATCAGAGGGATCTCATTGTTAGAAGGTATCAGTCAGGAGAAGGGTACAAGAGAATGTCCAAGGCATTAGATCTACCATGGAACACAGTGAAGACAGTCATCATCAAGTGGAGAAAATTTGGCACAACAGTGACATCAACAAGAACTGGACGTCCCTCCAAAACGGATGAAAAGACCAGAAGAAAACTGGTCTGGGAGGCGACCAAGAGGCCTACAGCAACATTAGAGGAGCTGCAGGAATATCTGGCAAGTACTGGCTGTGTGGTACATGTGACAACAATCTCCCGTATTCTTCATATGTCTGGGCTATGGGGTAGAGTGGCAAGACGAAAGCCTTTTCTTACTAAGAAAAACATCCAAGCCAGGCTACATTCTGCAAAAACACATCAGAAGTCTCCCAAAAGCATGTGGGAAAAGGTGTTATGGTCTGATGAAACCAAGGTGGAACTTTTTGGCCATAATTCCTAAAGATATGTTTGGCGCAAAAACAACACTGCCCATCAGCAAAAGAACCCCATCCCCACAGTGAAGCATGGTGGTGGCAGCATCATGCCAAGGGGCTGTTCTTCAGCTGGAACTGGGGCCTTAGTTAAGCTAGAGGGAATTATGAACAGTTCCAAATACCAGTCAATATTGGCCCAAAACCTTCAGGCTTCTGCTAGAAAGCTGAACATGAAGAGGAACTTCATCTTTCAGCATGACAACGACCCAAAGCAGACATCCAAATCAACCAAGGAATGGCTTCACCAGAAGAAGATGAAAGTTCTGGAATGGCCCAGCCAGAGCCCAGACCTGAATCCGATTGACAAACTGCGGGGTGATCTGAAGAGGGCTGTGCCCAGGAGATGCCCTCGCCATCTGATATTTTTTCTTCCCTCCACCTAAAAGATTTCCGTTTGTTTTCCAATTGAGTTGTACGGTTTATAGGTCACATTAAAGGGGGGAAAAGTTCTGAAATGATTTATCTTTGTCTTTTACATCACAGAAACCTGACATTTTAACAGGGGCGTGTAGACTTTTTATATCCATTGTATACATATGTCATCTCCAGTCTGATCCATTGATACCAGAGATTTCTGTTCCTCGCACCAGTTTTGGACTAAACCATAAGAAAACACATTTCTCCCCACATCCGCTGATTAATGGCCGCAGGATGGCAGCTGCCCCCCCCCCCCCCCATGGTTATCTGCCTAGTAAATCTTGTGAATAGGACATGGAGGGACATTGTCTGTTATTCTAACCTATCCATACATCATCAAAATGAGCCAAGCTTCTTAAGAGAGATTGAAGAAAACCCTCATGACCGTAAATGGGTGAAACGCCAGTTAAAGGGATGGTATGAAGCTTAAAGGAGTAACGTGATGGCATATTGCTGGGATGTGGTGTCACTTTAGGATTGGTGAGGGTCCTCTGGGGTCCCCACAGATCCTGAGAAAGAAGGAACAGGAGATCGGCTTCCGCCAGACTCGGACCTTCGTCTGAATGGATGCCGTGTAATACCACAAACCTCCTGCAGAGGCCGCCTGCATTGAGAAAAGTGGTGGTCCTGTTCATTCTGTTGCATTACAGAGCGGAAATCCTAGGTTCAAATCCAACCAGAGCCAATAACCCCTGTATTCCTAGTACATTGTGATAGATTATGGAGATTAGAGTGTGAGCTCCTGGGGACAGGGACTGACGCGATTACAGTCTATAGAAGGCTCTGCTGAATATGCTGCTGTATAAATGCATAGACCTGGTTAGCCACATTACACTATAGGATTGATTAACGTTCCTGGAGGCTACAGCCATCAGATTGCGCTGATTTATGGTCAGACACGTCATGTATCTTTCAGTGGCGCTCCGCCCGTCCATTATAAATATCCCGCGTATTATTCCGTAATCTGTGTTTTAGCAGCGGCCATAAATGCTTCATCCCACAGAACATTTTATCACTTCCATGTGATGCCAGCAGCCATTACGTAGAGGACTCGGTGGGAACATATGAGACGACGGCACCCAGCATCACTCATTGGAGCAGTCAGCGACCTTACTGAACTATTTAAAGGGCCAGTAGCCCGGAAATGGTCGGCAGAGTAGCAGCGTTATCAAAGGAATGGCTGGTACCAGTCACATGTATGGATGCAGTGTAGGTTCTGGAGAGATGAGACCCGAACCAGAGAGTTTTCTGAACTTCCTGACCCTCGTCCTAATGTCCGCCTCCCCTGGCTGATAACAGGGAGCAATAGATGACTTAAGGCAATAGACAGACATCTCCGCTCTTGCACTGATGCCTTATTCTTACATTTTAGGTTGAAAAAGCCCAGTCTGAGTCGAAGGTTTACATAGAGGGGATGGGACCCTGTACCGAAGGCTAAAACGGGACCCCTTTCCAGAGATGGTTAAAGGGTTATCTCCATGGATAGGACCATTCTGCACAGCTGTGAAGGGGATGTGGCCCCTTCATTTAAAAGAATGTTGGGGGTCCCAGAGACCCCTACTGAGTGTAAAGTCATGGCAGGATGGGACTGTTCTTTAAACACTCCTATTTCGGGCCGTCATCGCCTTCCATGATCTTTAGGTTAGCCTCCTACTCTGTGGTGGAGAGAGGATGCCCCCCGCCTCACATCAGGGGCCACATAGCATGGGCTTTCTATATGGTAGGAACGCATTTAATTAAGTGTTTGCTACTGTTTTCTCTTCGTTCTTATAATACGGATATTTCGATTCTTAGAAGTGACCAGAACGTCATCTCCTTTCTCTTTCAGCTAAGAAACCCACATTCCCTGGGGACCACAGACTTGAGACAGACTCTCCCCAACCTGAAGACGTTTCTGGAGCATGGCCTCTTGGTTAGATGGTAAGTGGCGAGGTGTGTGGGGCGGTAACCAGCGTTGTGACTGACGGGTCTACTTACTGTGCACCCAGGCGACGCGCGCCAGTAATGTCCGTCGCAGGATCGAAGATCACACCGATCCCAATGGGGGAATCTGTCACCACGCACTGCACCTGCAATGGAACCCAACCCGTTTTTGCCCACTGATTGCAATGAACTTCCTCCCATCCTGATCGGGGGAAAATTTAAGATATGCTATTTAGCTTCTTAGTGCAACAAGGGTGTTGCCATTGCACCTTTTTGCACCCAAAGGTTCTGTTCATTAGCTTCCAAACCGCGCTTTAACTGATAGTGCCAGGCAGTCTAGACGTACTTGCGCATGGCCCCAAAGTCTCCCCATCAGTGATTCTTGACGTGATTGGAGCATTGCAGCATATTCTGTATGTGATGAGACGATCACATGTCTAAAGGACCCAAAGTTCATTGGGTGATTATTGGGCCGTGTAAACGCCCTACTGATTATTCAACGTACAAAAAAAACGCTCGCTGGTCGGGAGCAAATCGCCCTGTGTACATAACAGTATGCAAACTGAATGGGGTGGAATGATCGCACTAACCATTGCTCGCCCCCGATATAAAGGCCCTTTAAATGAGCGCCAGCTTCACTCGTTTAGGGCCAGGCAGCCACTGCTTATGTAAGAAAGTCCCACATAAAGAGGATGGAGTCCTAATAATAGGAGTTGCGCATGAGGACGTCGCTGGTGGGTACGACAATCAGCGAGGATCACTCTGCACCCCATTCCTTGGTCCTCAGAGGAGCCTTGTCACGTCAGCCGCCTCTTCGCCCTTCTGTTCACATTCACTCTCCTCACAATTGCGTATTTCTTACATATAAATTTTTTTTGTACCGCAGCCGCCACAAAGGCGAGAACGGATTGCAGTGTTCGTGCTCGCATTGACAGGGGTTTGGAGTTGCGTATAGCACTGTAGACATTTCTTATGGCCGAAGCCCAAGTTCAACACCGACCTTTTATAGCTCTCGCTGCGGTGATGTCAGCGGCCGATAGAAACAATACGGGATGAAAGAGGCTCTTGGCAGAGAAGCGTTCTCATGGCGTACACTGTCACTGCCGCGGCTGGAGAGTTACCGCTGTAGTGTAGCCCAATGTAAGGAGCATTTGTTGAAAGCTGTTACTACATACATTACTTATCCTGTACTGATCCTGAGTTACATCCTGTATTATACTCCAGAGCTGCACTCACTATTCTGCTGGTGCAGTCACTGTGTACATACATTACATTACTTATCCCATACTGATCCTGAGTTACATCCTGTATTATACTCCAGAGCTGCACTCACTATTCTGCTGGTGCAGTCACTGTGTACATACATTACTTATCCTGTACTGATCCTGAGTTACATCCTGTATTATACTCCAGAGCTGCACTCACTATTCTGCTGGTGCAGTCACTGTGCACATACATTACTTATCCTGTACTGATCCTGAGTTACATCCTGTATTATACTCCAGAGCTGCACTCACTATTCTGCTGGTGCAGTCACTGTGTACATACATTACTTATCCTGTACTGATCCTGAGTTACATCCTGTATTATACTCCAGAGCTGCACTCACTATTCTGCTGGTGAAGTCAGTGTACATACATTACATTACTTATCCTGTACTGATCCTGAGTTACATCCTGTATTATACCCCAGAGCTGCACTCACTATTCTGCTGGTGTAGTCACTGTGTACATACATTACTTATCCTGTACTGATCCTGAGTTACATCCTGTATTATACTCCAGAGCTGCACTCACTATTCTGCTGGTGCAGTCACTGTGTACATTACATTACTTATCCTGTACTGATCCTGAGTTACATCCTGTATTATACCCCAGAGCTGCACTCACTATTCTGCTGGTGTAGTCACTGTGTACATACATTACATTACTTATCCTGTACTGTTCCTGAGTTACATCCTGTATTATACTCCAGAGCTGCACTCACTATTCTGCTGGTGCAGTCACTGTGTACATACATTACTTGTCCTGTACTCATCCTGAGTAACATCCTGTATTGTACTCCAGAGCTGCACTCACTATTCTGCTGGTAGAGTCACTGTGTACATACATTACATTACTTATCCTGTACTGATCCTGAGTTACATCCTGTATTATACTCCAGAGCTGCACTCACTATTCTGCTGGTGCAGTCACTGTGTACATACATTACATTACTTATCCTGTACTGATCCTGAGTTACATCCTGTATTATACTCCAGAGCAGCACTCACTATTCTGCTGGTGCAGTCACTGTGTACATACATTACTTATCCTGTACTGATCCTGAGTGACATCCTGTATTATACTCCAGAGCTGCACTCACTATTCTGCTGGTGCAGTCACTGTGTACATACATTACATTACTTATCCTGTACTGATCCTGAGTTACATCCTGCATTATACTCCAGAGCTGCACTCACTATTCTGCTGGTGCAGTCACTGTGTACATACATTACATTACTTATCCTGTACTGATCCTGAGTTACATCCTGTATTATACTCCAGAGCTGCACTCACTATTCTGCTGGTGCAGTCACTGTGTACATACATTACTTATCCTGTACTGATCCTGAGTTACATCCAGTGTATTGTACTCCAGAGCTGCACTCATTATGCTGTTGGCGTTTCTCAGCTGTGATATGAACACCCTGGACACTAGACTGATATACATTTTACTTGCACTGATACATTGTGACAAATGATCAGGACAGGGGAGAGTTGTGCGCTGCTCTTGTGTTTAGGATGGTTGTCTAGACTGGATACGATTTGTATGCGCCATTCTTATTTTACGCTGTGTTATTCCCCCGGTCATTTATCCTTCTTTTGTATCCTCCACCAGTATCAGACCTCACACTTCAAGTGCAATTCCCGTTCCAAAGAGGCCGGCCAGCTCCGCGTTTGGAAGTCACGAATTTGGGTTTTCCAGTCGGACCCCAACACCGGAGAAAGGACCTCGAAAGCGTGCCAGCTCGGAGAACGAAAAATAAATTTTTTTGTGCTATTTTTTATTTTCATTTTAAGGGAACCGTACAGCATTTGTTTTCTGAAGTAGTGCCGCTCTTGACTCTGATCTTGTACTTGCGTAAATGGTGCTGAGCTGCAATACCAGACACAGCCCATGGACCAGAGTGGCGCTGTTTCTTAGGAAACGTTAAACCTGTTGTAAAACCCCTTTAGAGGCCATGTATTGTCTTCATGGACATTTATTTATTTTTTTAATATTATTCAGTCTTTCTAAAATGAGAAATTAGGCAGATTTTCAAATAGTCTTTTTTAAACATTTCCGATCTTTTTGTGTATATCCATGGTAACGGTCTGATCCTGCAGTCCTTTTCCCTTCCATCCGGCCCCTGCCTCTTGTTACTATATATTTGGTATGACGAGTGGAGGATCAGACTACAAAAGGTTGTTTGTAGTCTGTAACCATGGAGACTCATTGGTCTGTGTGTGAACTGTATACACAACACGGTAGGATTTCTTTTATGCAAACTTTATCGATTGATTTAATCTCCTCCCCACCTCAGACATGTAGTGTTAAGCGCAAATATTAATCGCCAATATCGCCACTTTGAGAATTTGAGAATATCTAGAATATGTGACATATTCGTTAAAACAAATATTTGTTTCCTCTGAAACCAAATTCATAGAAAGATAATCGCTTAGGCCAAATGCAATTTGAAGAACGCGCATATTATATATTCCGTCTTTCCGATTAATAAAAACTTCTCCCAATTTCTATTTTTCCCGTCGGTCTTGTTCACGCGAATAATTACAACTAAATAAGCGCATTAATCGCATCGCACCAAACAAGTGTGGTTGGGTTGGTAATCGAATGTGTCGAAGATAGCGATATATTCGGAAATTCTAACTATCCAAGTTCCTTCAACATCTTGATTACTAATTAGTGCATTACTTAACTGCCTCCTGACCGCCTAACGCAGGATCGCATTCCGGAGGCGGCTGACTCAGGCACAATCACGCATCTACGCGTCATCTCGCAAGACGCGAGATTTCCTGTGAACATGCGCGCACACGCGCGCTTTCACAAGAACTGCAGGTAAGCGAGTGGATCTACAGCCTGCCAGTGGCGATCGTTCGCCCCTCACGGAATACCTTGGGGTGTCTTCTTTCCAAAATGGGGTCACATGTGGGGTATTTATACTGCCCTGGCATTTTAGGGGCCCTAAAGCATGAGAAGAAGTCTGGAATCCAAATGTCTAAAAATGCCCTCCTAAAAGGAATTTGGGCCCCTTTGCGCATCTAGGCTGCAAAAAAGTGTCACACATGTGGTATTGCCGTACTCAGGAGAAGTTGGGGAATGTGGTTTGGGGTGTCTTTTTACATATACCCATGCTGGGTGAGATAAATATCTCTCTATAATGACAACTTTGTATATAAAAATGGGAAAAGTTGTCTTTTAGAAAGATATTTCTCTCACCCAGCATGGGTATATGTAAAAAGACACTCCAAAACACATTCCCCAACTTCTCCTGAGTACGGCGATACCACATGTGTGACACTTTTTTGCAGCCTAGGTGGACAAAGGGGCCCAAATTCTAAAGAGCACCTTTAGGATTTCACAGGGCATTTTTTACACATTTGGATTTCAAACTACTTCTCACGCATTAGGGCCCCTAAAATGCCAGGGCAGTAAAACTACCCCACAAGTGACCCCATTTTGGAAAGGCGACACCCTAAGGTATTTCGTGATGGGCATAGTGAGTTCATGGAAGTTTTTATTTTTTGTCACAAGTTCATCATTTTCCGCAAACATGTGACAAAAAATAAAAAGTTCTATGAACTTACTATGCCCATCAGTGAATACCTTAGGGTGTCTACTTTCCGAAATGGGGTCATTTGTGGGGTGTTTGTACTGTCTGGCCATTTTAGAACCTCAGGAAACATGACAGGTGCTCAGAAAGTCAGAGATGCTTGTGCAAACCAATAAATATACACGTATTGCATTTTTTTTTATCAAAGACATGTAGAACAATAAATTTAGAGAATTTTTTTATAGAAATGTAGTTTTAAAAAAAAAATACAACTGAAAGTGAAAAATTGCATTTTTTTTGCAAAAATTTCAGTCATTTTTGATTAATAACAAAAAAAGTAAAAATGTCAGCAGCAATGAAATACCACCAAATGAAAGCTCTATTAGTGAGAAGAAAAGGAGGTAAAATTCATTTGGGTGGTAAGTTGTATGACCGAGCAATAAATCGTGAAAGTAGTGTAGTGCAGAATTGTAAAAAGTGGTCTGGTCATTAAGGGGGTTTAAGCTAGCGGGGCTGAGGTGGTTAAAAGCCTTATCCGACTCGACTCAAGTGCATATTTTTTTTTTACATTTTCGCATAGATTAAAATTGAAGAATCATCCTAATTTATTTTCCATATGTAAGAAATTTAAAGTATGAGATATTAAAAATGTTATCCTTAAGTATGCGCTTAATTATAATTGCATAATGGCAATCCCAATCCGTATTTGTCGAATATAGTGCTATATTCTAAATATTCGTCAATTCAGCAAAGTCAAGCATTGCTATGCTTAATGCTTAAAGCTTCTGTGCGATCCGATCTATGCGCATATTCGAAAGACAATTTTTCGCAGAAGCTAAGTTATGTTCAATGACAAGCAACCTTGCCGAGAATTCACTTGACATTTCAAAAACTATTCAGTACTCCTTTCATTTTAACACTGTCAATATATTGCATTGTATGCGAAAATTCTCTACTAGCCCATTCGCAAATATCTTTTCGTGCAATGGTTTTGGCGCCTAAACTACTGTTTACGATTATTTTATATATAGTCTATATTATGCAAAAAATCGGTACTTAAATATTACCACACATCCTATCATTTACTGACTGAGTGACCCTTGAAATACCATTCCATGTAGCCTATTTCACAACTGTTCCTGTTATGTGAAAAATCGATCATTAAACATTCGCCGAAATCTATTTGCGTAAGGGTGTTAGGCTATTTGAGTCTGCTTGGGCGAATAGTCAAATATGACGAATATGGCGATATATTTGCAAAACGAATATTATTATTATTATTATTATTATTATTATTATTTTCTCATTGGCTTTAATAGCCAATGAGAAGGCATTGTCACAGCTTAGCAACATCCTTAGAAACCAATCAGAAAGTAGTCTACCTCTTACTATATAAATCGAGGCACTCCACTTTTGGTGTCCGCCTCCAGAGCGGAACGGAGGCTGAACGGAGGCAAACTGATGCATTCTGAGCGGATCCTTATCCACTCAGAATGCATTGGGGCTGAACTGATCCGTTTTGAACCGTTTGTAAGAGCCCTGAAACGGATCTCACAAACGGAATTCAAAATGCCAGTGTGAAAGTAGCCTTAGGTTTATCGGTCTTGTCTTTGTGTCTGATTGTCTGCGTGTTTCTGTGTTTGTCTTAGTTTAGTGTCCAAAAAAAAACTAAAAAAGTTTGTTTTATGTGCTTTAAATTACTTTCGGTTTTAAGTTAGGAGGTTTATTTATTTTACGTTTACTTTATTTATTTTTATTTTTTTTATATTTTTTTTACATTACAAGTGAAATACATATTTTTTCATACACACGTCCCCACCCCAATCAAGTTTTTCCCAAATCACCTTTATAATTAAAAAAAAAAATTATTATAAGTGAATAAACAATGAGTGGACCGGTCCGTGCAGGCAGCCGCGGTCAGGCCAATAGAGGAGTCGGTTCCGGTGCTGGACTGCTGCCAGCACAGGGCCGCTCTTCGATGCACGCGCAGGTGGCAGGGGCGCCCGCCTGATTCGTGACTTTTTAGTTCAAGCAGCCGTCCAAGGGCCATAAGGTCGTAGGACGCCGATTCAGTGATGGCTCTGGTGGCTGACCCGAGTGCCACGGAGTCTTCAGCCCTAGTTCAAAGGAGTAGCAGCAGATCTCCGCCTCCTGTTGAAGCAACCCCCCACTCCCACAGAATTGTCCCCGCCTATGTTCGAAAACAAGGACATTGAGCTGGACATTCTGGGGGAGGCTATTCAGGAGGCGAATTAGAATTCAGCCCTCAAGATGGGCAGCACTTGTTGGAAGGGATGGGGGATAACGAGGAGGGGGTAACGCCAATACATACCCCTTTGAAATCCTTTCCAACGGGTGCGGGTGGTTTGAGCCACACAACCCCCGCACCAAGTCAGACCCAGGCGTCAGCGAGGTGACAGCGGAGTCCGGTCAGGGGCTCCATGTTACCTATTCCCCTCAGTCCATCATTGTTTGGCACCGGGCCTGACATTGCAGATGAGGAGGAGGGTGATGCCAAATGGGTGCCATCTACTTTGTCAGGTGACAGCAGCACTGATAAAGGTAGGCACCCGAGGCAAACTGTGCAGCAGGTCTCCAGGGAGCCCATTGGCAGGGGTTCTACTGTTGACAGGAGCAGGCAGCAGCAGCAAGCTCCACCTGTGCGCTCAGAGCCCCAACAGGCGCAAGCCAGCACCACGCCATCGGACAGGAGGTTGGTGCAGAAGTCGCCTGTTTGGGCTTACTTCACCCTGGCAGCAGGTGATGTTACAGTTGACATTTGTAACCTCTGCCATGCCAGGGTGAGGAGAGGGAGGTCAGTGGCTCTGCTAGGTACCACAACCCTCACCCAGCACATGTTAATGAACCACTGGCGGGAGTGGAAACAGATTAAGGGTGGTAGTAGCAGTGCCACCAGCAGTGTGCAGGGGTACAGCAGCTCCCCATATTAATTGCAACAACTGATTCCCACTCCCCAGCTCCCTCTAGTAGAGGTACTGGTACCGGGAGCCATACCTCTGCAACCAGTGCATCCTCCTCTACCTCCTCCTCCTCTGCTGTCTGGCGCCAGCCATTAGTTGCTGATGCTTTTGAACGCACCGTGCCCTATGCCCCCGGGGAACGATGCATGCGTTCACTCAGTGGGCTCCTGGCCAGGGTTATTGCCCAACATCTGCTTCCTTACAATCTGGTGGACAGCGACCCATTTAAGCAGATGTTGGAGCAGGCCCAACCCAGATGACATGTCCCCAGCTGCCATTACTGTGCCAGGAATGGTGTCCCTGCCCTACACAAGCACCTTGTGCAGAATGTATGCCTGTCGCTGGATCATGCTGTCAGCGACAGGCATGCAATAAATGCATCTCACAATAAATGCTTGGACCAGTAGGCATGGGCAGGGGCAATACTTACGTTTCACAGCCCATTAGGGGAGGGGCACCCATTGTGGTGCTGCCCCGAGGGGTCCATGGGAGAAATGCTCCTGCCACTGTCTCCATGGCTGCTGAGCCCCCAAACATGCATCCCCGTAGCTATGCAAGTGTGGGGCACGTCCGCTGCCAGGCCTTGCTCGAGCTTGGAGGAAGGGAGACACACTGGACCTGATGTTCTGGCCGCACTACAGGCTCAGGTCCAGAAGTGGCTGGCACCCCGAAGGCTCCAGGCAGGTATGGTTGTCTGTGACAACGGCAGCAACCTACTCGCCGCCCTTCAGGCTGGCAGTCTCGCACACGTGCCCCGCATGGCATATGTCCTCAACCTTGTGATACAGAAATTCCTCCGTACATACCCAAGGTTTAGTGGCATTGTGCTATGAGTACATGGGATTGCCAGCCACTTCCAACGCTCCCTAACCGCTGCCGTGTCCCTGTCCAAACTGCAGCGGGACAACAGCCTGCCTCCCCACAGGCTGATTGTGGACAGTGTGACGCGGTGAAACTCCACCCTCCATATGCTGGAGAGGTTCTGGAAGCAGCGACAGGCGGTGAGGGAGTACCTGCTGGACCTAGGCACTCCAGGGCCATCACACCCACTCCCCTATATCACTAATGCGGAGTGGGGGCAGATACAGCAGGTCTGCCATGTGTTAGCCCCATTCGAGCAGTTGGCCTCAATGACGTGCTCCCCCTAGTGTTCCTGCTGGACAGGACACTAGATCGCCTGCTCGAGGCTGGGGAGAGTGCCTTGGTGGAACATGAAGAGTCAAGCATGCTCCACCAGGACGAGGAGGATGATGACTTAGTGGACGTCCAGGAGTCTGGGCCTGGTCAGGAGGGAGAGTCTGTGATGGGGCACCGATAGTCCGGGGGTGGGGCATCTCTGAGCGTGATCAGCAGCATCAGCAGCAGGAGGAGCAAGAGGTCATGGTCCCGGGCAGTTATGACGAGTCACAGTGGGCTGTGCTCTTCCCCATGGCTGCCCATATGCTGCAAATGCCTCAGGAGGGACCCCCGGAAAACTTATATGGCCACCCTTTTAGATCCACGTTGCAAGGGGAAACTGGAGCAGTTCATCCCAGCCAGCCGGAGGCATGCCCGTATTACAAAATTGTGGGTCTGTCTGATACATCGGCTGGAGGAGGCAAACCCTCGACCTCCAGCTCCAGTTTTCCACGCCCATCTCACTCAGCAGACGGCTGGCACCAGCAGCACCAGATGAGCAGATGACCTTCTGGGTGAGATGAGGATGTTCTACCAGTCTGCGCGACCCAGTACCAGCAGCATTAGCATCAGTCACCTCCAGAGGCTGGCCCGCATGGTGGGTGACTACATGGGGTCGCTCGGTGCTTCCGACAGCATGAGCACCGACGACCCAAGGAGTACTGGGTTGCCAGGCTGGACACCTGCCATGAGCTCGCTCACTATGCACTGGAGGTACTCTCTTGCCCCCCCCCCCCTCCCCCCGAGAGCGGGCATTCAGTGCGGCAGGTGGGGTGGTCACGGACAAGCGGACCCGTCTGTCCACAGACTCCGTGGACAGACTCACATTAAAATGAATGAGTCCTGGATCGGCAGTGACTTCCTGGCCCCCGCTGTTGGTTCAGGGTGCTGAAGGGTCCCTTCTCCATCCCTCTCCTTAGCTCTCCCTCCAAAACTCAGTTGTTTTTTAACTGTTAACTGCCACTTTTTTATTTTTAATTACTTATTATCTATGAAATTTAAACTTTTTATCTTGTATATATGAATTAATTTTCTTTATCCACATTATGTGTTTTTATATTAGTCATGTACAGTAAAATTATCTAGATAGATTAATTTATTTTACAATCATGGTTTTCACAAATGTATTTTCATAGTAATGTATAAGTATGAAATATGTATTCAATGATGAATTTATTCACAATCAGGTCTAGTTTGATTATTTTCTGTTTGTGCTCCATCTGGATTTTATATTATTTTTATTTGATTACTTTTGTTTATTTTTAGTAATCGTGTATTTACACTCACCTAAAGAATTATTAGGAACACCATACTAATACGGTGTTGGACCCCCTTTTGCCTTCAGAACTGCCTTAATTCTACATGGCATTGATTCCACAAGGTGCTGATAGCATTCTTTAGAAATTTTGTCCCATATTGATAGGATAGCATCTTGCAGTTGATGGAGATTTGAGGGATGCACATCCAGGGCACGAAGCTCCCGTTCCACCACATCCCAAAGATGCTCTATTGGGTTGAGATCTGGTGACTGTGGGGCCATTTTATTACAGTGAACTCATTGTCATGTTCAAGAAACCAATTTGAAATGATTGGAGCTTTGTGACCTGGTGCATTATCCTGCTGGAAGTAGCCATCAGAGGATGGGTACATGGTGGTCATGAAGGGATGGACATGGTCAGAAACAATGCTCAGGTAGCCCGTGGCATTTAAACGATGGTAAATTGGCACTAAGGGGCCTAAAGTGTGCCCAGAAAACATCCCCCACACCATTACACCACCACCACCAGCCTGCACAGTGGTAACAAGGCATGATGGATACATGGTCTCATTCTGTTTACCCCAAATTCGGACTATACCATTTGAATGTCTCAACAGAAATCGAGACTCATCAGACCAGGCAACATTTTTCCAGTC
This sequence comes from Bufo gargarizans, assembly GCF_014858855.1. Classification (NCBI taxonomy): domain Eukaryota; kingdom Metazoa; phylum Chordata; class Amphibia; order Anura; family Bufonidae; genus Bufo; species Bufo gargarizans. The sequence continues at coordinate 376,902 of NW_025334286.1, forward strand.
TTCAACAGTCCAATTTTGGTGAGCTCGTGCAAATTGTAGCCTTTTTTTCCTATTTGTAGTGGAGATGAGTGGTACCCGGTGGGGTCTTCTGCTGTTGTAGCCCATCCGCCTCAAGGTTGTGCGTGTTGTGGCTTCACAAATGCTTTGCTGCAGACCTCGGTTGTAACGAGTGGTTATTTCTAGAGTTGAGCGAACACCTGGATGTTCGGGTTCGAGAAGTTCGGCCGAACATCCCGGAAATGTTCGGGTTCGGGATCCGAACCCGATCCGAACTTCGTCCCGAACCCGAACCCCATTGAAGTCAATGGGGACCCGAACTTTTCGGCACTAAAAAGGCTGTAAAACAGCCCAGGAAAGAGCTAGAGGGCTGCAAAAGGCAGCAACATGTAGGTAAATCCCCTGCAAACAAATGTGGATAGGGAAATGAATTAAAATAAAAATTAAATAATAAAAATTAACCAAAATCAATTGGAGAGAGGTTCCATAGCAGAGAATCTGGCTTCCCGTCACCCACCACTGGAACAATTCTAGTAAGAAGCAGGGCGGCAATACCAGAGGGTTAGACGGATCGTTAGTGATAGGGATATGTGTCAAACAAGATTAGACGATATGACCAATAAATTTAGAGAGCGAGGCTACCCCCCTGATCTATTGAAAATACAGCGTAATAAAGCTGAGATTACACCACCAGATAGAACTAAGAAAGAAACAAGGATCCCCTTAGTGATTAAATACCATCCCTGGTCCCAGCGCCTTAGGACTATTGTTAATCAACATTGGCACATATTATCTAAGTCCTATCCACGGATAGGAGAGTTCCAGAGGCCACCCATGATATGCTATAAACGGGCAGAAAATATTAGGGATAAAATAGTCCGGGCGGATGTGGGAAGTAATAAAATAGAAAGAGGACAGAGTACTTTATCTACACCTAGACGGGGCACTTTTCCTTGTTTAAACTGTGTCAATTGTTCCAGCGTTATAAAGGGTTCATGTTTCTCCCACCCTCACTCAGGTGAAAATATTCCAATAAGGGGCACGTTCACTTGTGATAGTATATTTGT